>NC_058144.1:18055306-18243469 GCF_011075055.1 Mangifera indica
TCACCTATTGATGACCTAGGCATGCCCTCCTATAATTGAGCACATATCGTCCACGTCCTCAAGCACGCCCCCCATTACTGTTGATGCCTCAAACATACCCTCATGATCGAGTGCATATCGCTTGCGCCCGCAAACGTGCCCTTCACTACTATCAATGCCCTAGGAATGCCCCCCATTACTCTGTCACCCTTGGATGTTACATTAACTCAATGGGGAAATCTTTTATTAGACGAGATGTATCATTAATATCAAGGATAATATAAAGTAGACACTACTTTTATGTCTTAACCTTGACAAAATATCGATTGATGAAATGACTTGAATGCATAATAACTGTACCATTGAAAGGTTAACATTAGTTTTCTATTGATTCTTTATTAGTAGGGTAACCATAACGTACTTCTAGGAGTCGCTCATGGTTTGTGAATAAACAACTGACTGATTATAGATTGATCACGAATTTATGCATTGCTAATACAATAGAAAACCTATGAGTCATATACAATAGAAGATTAATAGTCATAATTAAAAGGTAATGAATTTATTGTATATAGAATGAATCGCACTCAAACATCGTGAGCTTTATTAATAAGTAAATATGAATCTAATCATATTATGATAGATCGATGTCTTACGCATTATTGGACCTAAATATATATGATTAATATATTTGGGGTCAAACAATAATAATCCATAAGTTTGAGGGTTGGAATGCAATTATTGGAAGTTAGATTAAGGTGTAAATGCATAGAGTGAATCACCTTGGGTCACCCTAAAAGTGGTCAATTTAGATCTCTAATAATGTGGCATAATAAATAGGAATGAATATTAAAGACATTAATAAGCTGAATTAATATATAATAAAGAAATAGGCCAAAACTGCAAATACTTTAAGTCATGGGGTGCAATATATAGAGAAGGGATTACGGTCATCAAAATGTCTCATATAAATTGAAACATTTTTACAAACCCATGAATGATAATGCTCCTAGACATCTTCTCCTTTTGCAATAACAAGCGCCCTAAACCAACATTCACACAAATGTATGTTCGTGGTTGCCATCGTGTAGACGAATAAAGGCCCTTCTAATGTTTTAGAAGCTATGGAAGCGCTTGAGACAAATTTGGAGAAGATCTTTATATGAAGGAGTCTCCAAATGCAAGTTTACATTATTACATTCTTTCAATTATATATATAACAACCCCTAGAGTTTAGGGATAAGGTTTTTGTGGTCAAAGTTTTATTATCATACAAGTTTTCGTTGCTAAAGATTGTTAGTATAGGGATCCAAAAATCCAACACACATATCCTCCAACAATAACAGTAGTTTGTATGCACAATACACTCAGGTGAAAGGTGATTTTATTGGCCAACATGACAAATTTTTGACAATCAATGTATGCTTTCTTAGCTAGCCACAGGTGGTCAACTCCTTTATCAAAGCACTGGTACAAATTTGCAAATATTTAGTTTTTCAATCCCTCACAAGCCAAGCAATGTCGTCAAATGTGCAGTGGCAAGCCATTGATCGAAGAGCTTTGCCACCAAATATCTTTTTTTATAACTTTTTGGCGAAATTAGAGGTTTGCAGCGTCTCTAAAGCGTGGCATATATGACTTTGCATTTCAGTGTAATTTCCCAAACTACCGGACCCAAGCCTAAATGTGCACAGGAAAAGGCTAGTATGTTCACCATGTAATGGTATTTACTACTCATAACACTAAGTTTTAAACACCAAGGATTGAGATTGCATAAGCAAAATACCAGCTGTTGTGCAGCAGTATTCAATTGACCAGGTCTCTTGATCCAGATCCTGTGGAATAAATATCTAAGGCACAGTCTGAATATAAAATATTACAGTTGCTAAGTTAATATGATAAAGCTACACAAACATATTCATTTTAATCAAATTAGAAGCACAACTTCAATTTGAGAATTATTTACAACTTGCAATTCCAGCATTCATAACCAAAATTCCAGAAGTTTGATGGCATTATTTTAGCTAGGCATAGATGAGAAATGGCCATTCACGATGAACACGGGCAAGTTACTCAAAATTATAGATGGATATGGATTCCATCCACATAGATAGATAATTTTAAATGATATATAAAATAGTAGCCACATATAACTTGTTCCCTCACTAGCTAGCTAGCTACTTACTTACAATGGTTTCTGTAAACATCTAAGATCAATTTAGTCTGATATTGAACCACTTCAGCCTTGTAAATATTAAGCTCCATCTCCATGATTTTGATTTCCCTTAATTTGCTCTCAATCTCGGCCTTCTTACTTGCTGCAATAACTTCATACAATTCCTTCAAAACAGATTCATCTATGCCTGAGTTGTCAATGTTAAACTGTTTTATCTCCTTTATGCAAACCAAATTTTTCTTCAAGTCCATCTCGATAACAATATAAATAAACAAATCACCATACAAGAAAGAAAACTTTACAAGTAGTAAATGCCAGATTGCTTACCTTTGCTCCACAACTACAATCAATGGGTATTTCAGAATTATCAACAATCGGCCAACATATATATATATAAATTATTAAGAAGATGGCAAAGCTTGAGGTTGCATTGCATTGGGAACGTAATTAAGCTCTTTCCAATTAATAATAATTATCCTTATTACTGCTTAAAGAAGACAGAAAGTTGAGCCTAGAGAAATCAAAAGTTGCATAATGCTTTAAAAATACTTTCTTGTTACGTGTTCCAATGTATGCCATTTCAAAATCTCATTCAAGTCATTTAATTAGTCTTTCAACATTCATTTTTTTTTTTACGCAAACAAATTAAACATTACAGTAATTTTCTTCAAGTTGATAAAGTAAGTAAATCAACAGATTTCGCTAACAAAACAAATAAAACCTTCCCCTTCCTTGAGAGTAATATTCCAATAAATATTTTCTTCATTCCCTTATTTGGTTCAGGTTGATGATGGAGCTAGTGTTTTCTTCATTCGCTTATTTGCTTCCTCTAACATCAATTTTGTCTGATATTCTACCAATGCAGCCCTCTTTTTGAGAATTTCAAATTCCAAGGCTTGAACTTGTTTCCATTGTTGCATCAACTCAATCCTTTTACTTTCTTCAATATATTTCATGGCTTCCTTAACAATATTCTCTCCTAATCCAATATATTTTTTATTGATAAGTAATATCTCCTCTACATTATTCTCACCACCCCATATATTCTCACAATACTCTAATATTTTATTTGCATGACGACAACTCTTACCTTTAATCAAATTGCTTTCGTATTCTTCCTTCATCAACCTTAATTTTGTTGTCACTTCATCTTTACTAAATTCACCTATTAATTGTTGTGTTTCCTGCAAAAAAACAAAAAAATCTCTCTCTTGGGTGGCAGGGTCAACTTCTCTCTCATGCCAAAATTTGATTGCAATTTTTAAAATTGCAATTTCTTCATCTTCATTCCAAATTCTCTCAGATGATTCTTCCTCGAAGGGCTTCTGTGACTTTGCCTTATCACATTCGTCTTCACTATTATAACTGTCTTCTACCACCATATTCTCCAAAGCTTTTTCATCATCTTCCGGTGAAAAAATTTGCTTTTGCATGCCATTTGTTGTTGTCATTCTTGATAGTTGATAACTAACTAGTAAGTAAGAATTGAAGTGTGTGATTGATATATTTATATATAGAGAAGGCTACACATACATATATAGAGATAATTTTTATTTCTCGAAAAAAAAAGAATAAACTGTTTCACTTCTCCAAATTAATTAGGGAAGTGAAACAGTTTCATTCATTCATTCATTTAAGTTATAGACATAGAAGATCAACTCATTATAATTAAAGTATTCATTGGAAGTTGAATTCGAAAAACAAATAAAAATTAATTATAAATATATAGACAAGGAAGGAGGCTACACGTATCTAGAGATAATTTGTATTTCTTCAAAAGAAAAGAATGAAGTGTTTCCACTTCTCTAAATTAATTAATTAGGGAAGTGAAACAGTTTCATTCATTTAATTGAATTTATAGACTCATTATAATTAAAGTATTCGTTGGAATGGATGTTGAATTCCAAAAACAAATAAAAATTAATTATAAACTCTGGATCTGGAACATAAACATCAACACTAAAAATATGTATACATACATGTTTCTCATCTTCTTATAATATTGATATTATTATTATTATTATTGCGAACCCTAATTAAAGGGCTCTCTTTTTAGGATTCATTTGACCTAAATTCTTATCAAAGAGTCTGATGGCAAATTGATTCTTACCTTATCATCCATAAATTTTAAGGAGATTATTCTTGTTGGGATTTTTGTCTGTATTATAGGGATTATTATGTTTTATTTATAAAGAAAAAAGATTAATTTTGTTGGAAAGCTATTGTTAATTGATTATTGAAATTGTTATTTTAGGATAAAGCAAATGTAATCATCATCTAAAAATTCAACATTGGCTTATGGTATCAATGTTTTCTTGTAAACCGAAAGAGTGAGCATACTTGTAATTAGGAATGTTGGAGGTATTCTCTCTTCTCATACAAACTAAACTTAATTCCAAGGCATGCCATGTGGGTAATTAGAATTCATACACGCCTTAAACCTTCACCATTGCATGTAAAAAATACAAGAATTGTTGGTAAATAAAAATCCAAATGTCATATCAAAAAATCTACCATACCTTCTTCCTCTGCTTGTTCCTCCTTTCCCTAACCTAAACTCATTCATTGAGTTTCTCCAATTCTTGCACAGCATTACTTAAACCATAAATACACATTTTCATCACCTATTTTAATATTTAATAAAAACAAATTAAAAATTAGGATATTATACTTAATTCAAGTGCATAAAACCACAAATCTCTATCAACAACATACCTCTAGTTTCTCCTGCTTAGCCTTATGCTTATGAGGAAGGGCGCGAAACTCTTTAGATAGCCGCATGCATTCTTTCATACTTTCAGGAGATACAAAGTCTAGTGCAACTTTTATGCATGACTGCAAACAAAACCCTAAACCCTATCAAACCAACAAAACTTACCAAAATAAAATTGTAACATCAAGGATTTACACACACACCTTCAGATTTCTCACTTGATGGGGACATCCAGCCTGTATAAGGACTGCCTCTCCAACTTTCTGAACAAAACTCCAAGGCTCTATGCCTGCATTAAAAAAAAAAAAAAAACAAAGCTACTTACTCTGCCATAATTCTAAGTATCTAACATAACTTAAACAAACCATATTCCTCTTTCAGCTTTCTCTTATGATGCTTCGTCAAGTAGAATGTTTGATCATGAATCGGGTGCACAACCTATAACAAATAGGCAAGTCAAGTATCAGTATCCTAGGTTCAATATCCTAATTATCATGTTATCTGTACCATCCACAATACAAAATCTGAAACTTTAATTATTTACCACATTCGTCTCACATTTATGCCCATAATAAATAATTCTTCATCTCTTTATAATCTCTGAAAGCCCATAATTTAAATATGTAGAGTAGCTGCAAAAAGAATTACAAAAATTTATACCTGTTCTACTGGAGAACAATAAACATCCCTGAACTCCTTGTGATGAAGCTTAAGATATTCCTCAAGTTTTGGCACATCCTCCCGCCGGAAAATATCCCGAAGAGCACCACCATCTGAAGCCTCCATTGTTAAAAGATCAAAAAACTCAGACCTAAACCTTTCTGAGGGACATTCCTTTTGTTGTCTTTCATGCTCAAGTTCCAACAACTCTCTTTGGTTTTGAGCATCATGCAATTTCTTCAAATTTTCTATTTTAGCAAGCTGTTCAGAACTCAGAATAACATCCGCAGTATGCATCAAAATATTCACCTGAGTTATGCAAAACCAACCAAATAGTTAATTAGAAATCAAATAAAGAGCATGACAAATCACAATTTAATCAATCAAAGGTTCCCAACTTCTAAGGCCCAAGCGTAACTTTTTCCTTGACAAACCTATACTGCATAGTAACAAACTCACCAACCACATTTAAAAAACTAAAATATATGGACTGACGTCCTATCCAGAACATACATTACAAAAGAGATAAAATTTAAGAAGAAATTGATAATAAGAAAGCCATCTTTAACCAATAACTAGCTTTAGATATCACTCAGTGAATTACCTTAATGATACCCTTATTTACTTCAATCACTATATGTTAATTTTAATCAAGTGGTTTCACATTCATATCTCACTTCAGTGAGCATCATCAATCTAAGTTACATGTTTGCTCTTAACCATTGTGTCATCATCAAGAATCATTTTTTATAATTAAAATGCAGCAAATTATGATTTTAAAGAAGATAAAATCATTTTTTCAAAAACTACCTTGGAAACACGAGCTGAATAGCTGAAGATTAACTTCTTTTGATGTTTAAAACTTTCACTTGTAAAACTTATTCACTCACACATATAGAAAGCATTGTCAACAATTTTGGTCCATCGATCGATAGAATTTATCATAAAAATAAAAAAACAAATACCTAGTGAATATTAAAATGGACAACATAATCATTGGCTTTCTCATTCAATTCTTAGCTTAATTCACCTCCAAGATAAAAATGTAAGATTAAATTTTTGCTTGATGTAACTGTTCTATATTCAAGTGGCTAAGCTTAAGTAAAAAAATAAATTCAATAATATATATTGCCTTTTTCAGACAACATCACATTTCTAAGCTAAAAGATAAATCAGAGTTTTTCAAATAAATGGAAAATCATCAGTTTCAGTAAACACTACATACCGCATCTGTCATGTCATAATGCAGCTTGGTCACAGAGTCTCCACGTCCAAGCTCTTCACCAAATCCATATGCTATAAAAGCTTTTGGCCCTAAATCTGGTTTCAACATATCTGGAGGCAGCTTTGTTGCAATATTGAGAATGCCATAGTAAGGATGTGTATATTCAGCATATGGCAAGGCACTTAAAAATTCTGCACCATGGCGTGGTAAACACTCCTCAAAATGCTTAGATGGGGGCCAATCTTTGAGCTTGAGGATTTGTGGCCAACCATTTGAGTGCTCACGGCCCTCCAGATACCCTTTGAAAAATTGGTGAATATTTATTTCAACCTGCAGAGGCATTGATCATCAATGTCATCTATTAAACAAATGACAAATACCACATAAATGTGAAAAAAAAAAATGTTTCTCATTATTCCTTTTTTTCTTCTTTTCTACGTTTAGATATGAATAGTACACATAGAGATACTGACTTTTAATGATGATGTTACATAAAGCAATATAAACAAGGAAGCACAAGACTATGGATGATAAAAGGAAAATAATTATTTCACAATAAAGGTGAGAGAATTGAGGAAAGACAACATAATCCAACCAAAAAAGGATTCCATCATAATAATCCCAGGAAAGTTTCCTGATAGCACTCAAATGCTATTAGCAAAGTCATAATCAGGTCTCATATTTAACCATTTGATTATATAAAAAACCATTGAAGTCACATGTAATTATTTCATACTTAACTATTTTTAATTTTCACATGCAAATGTAATTAGTTGTTAATGCCTGCAATAGAGTACTTTGAAAAATACTTTATCTGAAGCCAGTGAGTACAATATTATCATCTTTCAGACAGTCAATCAATTTGTATTTCTGTATGGAGTAGCATTATGTCAACCATCAATTCTTTTCATTGCACAATACTAGTCAACCGAATTTACACTTGGGTAAAACAATATTGAGGCAGCAAATAACAAATTTAGATATCATTAATATATTTATCATGAGAATGACAATAGTTAAAATTAAAATGATCTAAAGGAAAATACCTCACACAAATCAAGACAATCAATGGTTCTAAACACCAAATTTGAGGAGCCTTTAGCATGCGATGCGGCACAAAAAGCACGTGACATTACCATTGGCTCCCAACTCAAGCCAGAGGTCATTTCTAAAGAATTTGTAACAATAATCGGCTCTCCTTTAACCCAATGGTACTTAAAACACTCTAAACCTTGTTGATTGATATCATCAACTGAAGGGCAGTATAGAAAATTAGCAACCGAACCTTCCCGACAAGCTGCTTTCCTTAATTTCTTGTTACATGAATCAATCTCGCCAGCTGCATTGGAGCCTGAACTGGTATTCTTCGAACCCTGAGTTTCGTCCATCATTTTATGGATTTTCATCAATTTTTTAACTTTCTTCCTTAACTTCGACAGCAATCTATTTGAAAATAGGCATTTTAACTCCAGTCGCTCATATCCACAACCACCTAACTTTTCCACCGGACAAGGGATGTCACCATTTTCATTTACTTTCCATTCAGCCATTAGTCTCATACGTTTCCTCGAGATTAACTTAGTCTGGTTCCTTGATGAACTTTTCTTAACCGAGGGGAGCAAGAGAGGTTCGCCTCCATGTAGATAACCTTTCCCCCAATCGACATGTTTCATGGTCAGTTTATGTCCGCCTTGCAAACAACCATTGCGAATTTCTTGGCAACAGGAAATACATAATTCAAATGAGCATTTTGGGCAGCTCCTGTGGTAGTCAGCTATGGAGGTTTTACAATTGTTGCTGCAAACAAAAAGAAAAATAGAATAAAAATAAACAAGAAAATTGCACAATCGATCATTAAAAAGTTCTTTTAAAATAAGGAAATTGGAGTTACCAATACACACGCTCATTAATCTCAAACACAGATTGTTGTATTTCTATCTCCGACAGTTTTAATTCTGCCAACAGAGGCATATGAAATATAGTAGCTTAAATATAAGTTTAAAATGAAGTGCATACTTTAATCACATTGTTATGAATGGCTACCTCTATTTTTGGCCTCTATCTCTTTTTCTCTCATTTGCTCATGGTAAAACTTTTTGAAGAATGGATATAAAAGATCCACCATATACATAAAATGTTGAGACCTTTCTTCTTTACTTGTTGGCATATTTACATTCCTGGCATCCTACAATGATATCACAAGGATAACTAATTAAAACTCAGAACACTATCATATCAGTTATGAAATGCTTTGGCAAAAACTAATCTTAACTATTTTATTCCCACGCAAACATGCAATGCAATTGCAGTTTCCTCGACAAAATGGGCATGCCTCTTCTATAGCATCCTCCGACATAGTTGGGTACCTATATTCAGTAGAACAAAGCATTAATAGCAATAATAACATTCATCCATAGGAAGTCAAAAGAGCAAGTAATTCAACGATAAGGCCTAAAAATTTCAAGAAAAACTTCAAACAAAAGAAATTGAAATGACTTTTTAAATAAAAAATTAGTAAAAAGAAATTGTTCCAGTCCAAATAATTTTGACACTATTATTTCCACAAAGAAGGCCCAAATTTTATAACTACTAATTGAAATTCAGAATATTGCTTTTTGTATGTTTGTTAGTCCAATAGTAAAGAGGTTAAAAAATTCTGATTAATATCACACCATAAGCATATAAATAGATAAAGAAAATTAACCACAAAACTCTTAAACTTCTAAATTCTCATTTCTAGCCATTTATAACTAACATGATGAAACCAAGCCTATATTTAAATTTGCATTACTAGAGAAACTTCTCTAGGATTTCTATTTGTCAATTACTTTACTATATCAAAATTATTCTAAAGAAATAATAAAAAGTAATTAAAAAAATAAACAACAGTATTTTTAGTATATATACAAATAAATATATAGTTGATAAAATTTATTAAGAAACTATTATAAAAACCTAGCCCATGCTATGACAACTACTCAAAAAAATTATATTCACTATTATTATTAAAAAATTAGAATTCACTAATCTTTTATAATTTATTGAATCTCAACTATTTTGAGTTTTAATCTTCTTCTGTCTATATTTGTATAAATGATCAAAATTTAAATTACATTTGATTGTTATTATTTCTTTTATAACAAGGCTATTACAGGGAATTTGAATAAAATTACTAAACTTGCCAAAAATATTACATATGCTAACTATTTGATTTCTTACAAATTTATTCATAAAAAAATTGAAATCAAATGGAAACCCAGAGACTTTTATCTAAAATATTTATGTTTTAATACTGTTCTATATGTTAACAAAGCAAATTTATAAAAGGAGACAAAATAAAAAAGATATGTGTTGTTACCTTAGGCATTTTTTGTTAACTAAAACAATCAATTCGACATTCAAACGAACTGCTTCCATAGTGTAAAGATGCACGCATACCATTTCGAGATGCAAGTGACGCAATAACGTTTGCGTTGGCATCTTAGGCAATTCACCACCCTCTTATGACTTCGGTGGCATTGGTGGCAATAATTAGATTTCACTGGTGCTTGACTATGCTGCCCGTCTGTCCTTGGCAGCTTGCTGCTTATCCTCCGTCGCTTGCTATTTGTCCTCCTTGCAAACATCTCAATTTCAGCATCATTGTTGTCTTTGCCTTCAAACTTTTGCTCTACATTCAGTTGCATTTCAACTTCAATATCGCTGGTATCCTATAATCAATCACAAGGATAAGTTAGTGATACAAGGTAGCAATGATTAATTGAACTTAAAACAAATCGAAATTAACTGTTTTTCCATTGTAGTTCTCTTCATCATCAGATTTCTCTTTGCATTGAAACTTTCCTTCCCCTCTACTTACTTGCATTTCAACTTCAACATTGCCAGTACCCTACAATGAATCACAAGAAAGATAATTAAATAAAAGTAAAATGATAAGAGGCAAAGTATCAGCACAGAAATTGATTTAACAATACAATTATAATTAACTATTTGATTCTGGCATGAACATGCTTTGCAGTTGCAATTTCCACTGCAAAATGGGCAACATTCTGCAATAGCTTCCTCTGTCACTGATGAGTACCTGTATGCATTACCAAAAATATGATTCAATCAAACAAGAAATTAACAATATTTTAGCTCTTGCTATTGTCATGACATTTTTTGAAGATTTTTTGTTGGGTTAAAAAATTTCAAATAAAAATTTAGCATGAAATAAGATCCTTGTACTAGTCATAATCTTAATTTCTCTGCCGAGAGATACTTAGACCAAGAACATTGTAAATATTTGTACAAAGACTACTACTTTTTAATATAAAGAAGAATTAAACCAATATACAGTGGGTGCTAAAAAAAGAATGAAATGGTACCGTGTCTGGATGCATGAAAGGCAATAGTATTTGCGTCTGCATTTGCGGCATTCCACAACTCTTTCGTCAATCCGGTTACATTGATGGCATCTTTTAAACTTTCGATTTCCATTCCTCCTTTCTGATGATTGAACATGGCCATGTGATGTTCCTTGCTTAACGTCGCATCGTTTAAGAAAGTGAAACTCACAAAGGGACTTGTTGTGTATTCTCCATCCACTGCAACGCCATGTTTTGCCGCCACGTCTACGGCAACGGAGATCATCCGGTGGGATGGGAAGCATTCCAGCCATTAAAACAGAGAGAATGAAAAGACAAGTTAAGCTCAGTGGCTTTGGTAAGGTAAATTTTGATATGAGAAAGACAAGGCAAATCCTACTCAAGTGGTTTTGGTGGCATTGGGTTGTGGGTCATACTGTATATCCAGAATCAATAAATATTGTGGGATAAGCACATGAAAGTTTTTATTTTTTTTGAAAAAATGATATTAATTTGAGTCATTTCCTGTTGTGTAAGAATGCATGCAGAAGTGTAGAATTAAATTATAACGCAACACCTTCTTATATAATGATATATTATCTGTATAAATAAATTATATATCAAAAATATGTATATATATATTATTATTTTTTGATAAAACTTTAATTATAATTTTAGATCATATATGAGAATTTCTCACCTAAAGTTTAATGAAATAATAATTTCTATTTGTTAAATTTTTTTTGACAATTTGTTAATATTTTTGTATAAAATTACTTAAAAGACATAAAAACTTTCAAGCTAAATAACTCTTTGTTTCGAAATTTTTATTAAATTGTTTTATGCTCTAATTTACATAAATTTTAATTAAAAATAATAAAAAAATATTGATACAAATTTAGATAAAAGTATTAATGATGGTACATTATAATTTTGAAAATCTTAAAAGTGTTAATGAAATTTTAAAGGTTCTTTTGAATTTTGAAAAAAAGTTTGGGGTGTTTTCAAAATTTTTAAAATTCCAATATGTCATTCAATAGTTTCAAAATTGATTGTTGCACTTAAAAATATATAATAAGAGATGTAAATATTATATTACAAATTATTAAGATTATATTAATTATATTTTTAAAATATATAGGGTGAATATAGTAGTTTCCTAAATAAGATTAAAAAACTATGCATTTATTCTTAATGAGTTTTTAAAAAAAATAATATTGACACTTCATAATATACATCCATTATAATATTTGGAGAAAATGACATAAATATTTTTTAATTGTTAAAATTAATAATTGATTTTGACATATAGGTGGGAAATAGACTTTTTCAAATAAAACGGGTGGGAATCCATCATTTGATCAAACCTTGACTAGAAAATAGTCATTTGACATATAATTGAAAAGAGAGAACGACTATTTTTCATCTGAACTATATAAAAATGATATAAATCACCTTTAAAGTCAAATTCCCACCTTTTGTTAGGTATCATCTGTGAAACTCTTTAATTTTTATAATAGACATACTAAAAAAAAAATACATTTTATTATATTTAGTATTTATTAAAATTAAATAGCATTTTCCCCTTACTTTATTACAAACAATTTTTGGGAGACATTCATCATCGATGACCCTTTAATCGCACCAAGCCAATGCGTTTAGTTGGAATCACATCATATTAGATTGATTTTGACAAAAAGTGCATAAGAATGACATTATTTTCGATGTAATTCTTATTAAAATCACATCAGAATAATATGGTTCCAACTAGATGGTGCGATTTTGATTAATTGCGCATAATTCAATTGTGATTTTGATTTATTTTTTAATCATAAATTTAATTGTAATTGATGCAGTTATTAGTTTGAGATTAATCGAAGTTAGGGTTAGGTTTTTTATTTTTTTAAATTGAATAAGAGTGTTTAAGTGATAAATTATAAACTTTATTTATATTTTAGGAGTGTAAATAATATTAATCTAATAATATTTATAAACTAACAAAAATATCATTTTATTGTTAAAAATAATATTTGAGTTTTGAAAAAAAAAACAAAAAACAAAAAACAAAAGGGAAAATATTACTTTTTTACTTCAATCAAGGTGGTAAATTGTCTCCTGGGTACAGTTTCGGTGGGGGAATAAGTGAAAAACAAACATTTCCAAAGCATTTTTGTGACTTTGTGCACTTTTTTATTTCTTTAGGTAATACATTGAGGCTGAACTTTCTATTTCCAAGGACTAATAAGGACAATTAATTGGTAAATTTTTTTCTATTAAAAAATATTTTATAAGTTGTTTAATTATTTTGTTCGTTCATAAATAAAATAAAGTCCACGTTAGTTTAGTTATTGAATTCAAATTATTTTGAAAGAGCATATTTGAGTGAAGTTACACTAGCCAGATATATGAAGCTCACAACATGCATTCAATGGGTGCATTCATACTACAACATAGCTTTTTATCATACAATTTATGCAGACGCAGTCAATTCATTGGGAAATCAGTCAGAGTGGCTTCATCCGGAGGAGGCAACTGTTATCCACCCACCGTATGTGCATCGTCGTCGTACAGGTCGTCCCACAAATAAAAACAGACGTTCTTCTCAAAGAGAGGTTGTTGAACAACTTATCTGTAGCTGATGTCATCAACCTGGACATACAAGACAGAATTGCAGAAACCCTATTCTAGTATCTAGTTTTGTACCATCAAGTTTAGGAAGAAAGAAGAAAGCTGGGAAATAACTGCACTTGTTAATTGTACTTGTTAATTTTAATATAAATGTTGTTTTTTTACTTGTGTTTATAACTCTAATGTTCGTGGATGTTAATTTTAATATAAATGTTGTTTTTTTACTTGTTTTTGTAACTCTAATGTTTGTGATTGTTACTGCGGATATTATCTTTTTATGTCATTTTTTTTTTCATTATATTTGTCGCTTTCGATAACTATATCAAATGCAAAAGCAAATGGATGAATCAATATATGGATAAATATATATACAAATAAATAAATAAACATATATACAAATACAAATAACATATAAAATAATCGTCAATCAATATCCTGAAAATATAACTGCGTGCCTAAACGAATGCGCAGGTGTAACGAGTCCTCCCCCTCAAAGCATAACGAGCGGTGAAGTGCTAAACACTTGATGTATCATAACATTAACACCCCACAGTCACCTGATAGGGGCGTCTGCTGTGGTATATCCACCACCCTATGCAATGCAAATGGATCATCCTGTGGACTCCAATGCGAAACGGCCCAAAATGATGTCACAGCTAGCAAATATGGCATCATCGACGTATATCCCAACATCTTTCGCCAAAATAGCTCCGGGTCAACTGTGAAACTCTGTAAGGAGTCGTAAACCGTAATCTTCCATTCCTTCAAATCCAAAACCCCTGCTACCCAATGAGCATTTTCAAAGTTTATTGGGATAAAAACCTGCACACGTTGATATAATTGTAGTTAAATCTTAATCGATTATTCTTCGAAATGTACTTGAGATTTGATTACTAACCTCATCGATCATACCCCAAGGTTGCAAATGCAACTCAGGTGGGTAATTTGTATCCATCATACGTGTAAAGAGTGGAGGGAATTGATAGCTATCCGGATCTCTCGTCTAGGCCGCATACTCATGAGGGATGTGTCCAACAAAACAACTCAAAACCGTCATCCAATTCTGTCGAACATTCGTAGTATCATCATACTGGCGTCGACGTAATAACCCCAAAAACGAATCAATATGCTAAACAAACAGAAGATATAACGTCATCAGGCCATAAAAGGATTATCTAACCAAAATACGAAATTCATTTGTTAAAGTAAACTCACCTCGTCAGACAACCATCTGGAGGTGTTCATGAGTGTACCCCAAAATGCAATTTTGGTCCTCTCACCTATGTCATACACATGACGTTTCTCGAACAAGTTTGGCTTTACATACCACTTCTTGAATACCTCCTCACGTTCGGTTCTCGATAACTGCACAGACGGTTTCATTCGTTGGCCCCGTGGTTTCAGAGGATTCGTGTATGGACTATGAATCAGGGGTCCCTTCTTAACAATCCTACCACGAACTGTGCGAAAATACTACACCAAAACAAATGATACGTTAGGTCAAATGAATAATAAATTATTCCAACCGAACTTACAAAATTTATTAAAAATCTAAACTTTTTAATACCTTCTGCATTGCTGGAGTCATAGCTGGAGAATCCGCAAGTGAAGCTATATCGAATATATTTTCTTTTGAGACCGGTTGTATTCAAAAACATGAATTAACTAAATGGGATAATAAATTATTTCGATTGTAGTTATTAAATTTCTTAAATATTCAATTACCTACTCTTGGCCTTCGTGTACAGAGATCTGAACAACATCATCAGTGACCTCATCATCCTGGGAGACAATATTGATCACCTGTTTTCCTTTGCTTGGAGTGTTGAGATAGACCAAACGAAGATCCTATTGTAATAGGAAAGAAAGTGTAAACCACTGTTGAACTTAACAAATGCAACAATTAATACATGAAATTTCTGACACTTCACCTCAACCTCCTCCCAACTCGATACTAGAGCATCCGCATGTGGTGATCGATCGACATCGCCAATATCCTATGACAACATTAACATTTAATATTATGAAATCAAAATATTGAACAAAAAAACAACAAAGTTTTCATTATACAATGTACGTACCTCTAATGTCGAAACAGACAGCACAATGGTATCCGCAATTGGTACAACCGTAGAAATGTTAGGCTGCTTACATAATATTGATAATAACAAGTTTTGAGAAAATTAGACCACAGATGTGTAAATAAGATAAAATATTGTATATCCATGTTATACTAACCGGAATAATCACAGAAGTTGTAGACGGAGAAGACCTCATGTGAAGTGATTTATCGTCCCCAACATCTTGTATCAGTAGTAGCAATTAATATTTTGATTAATCGAAGAGTTATATTTAACGGGATTATTAGATGTATAATCAAAGAATCCAGATATAACATTAATTTAAAAAGGACGTTATAATTACCTGAACCATCGTAGAAGGTGCCATCAAGAAGACCTCATGCGATGATATATAATCACCAATATCAAGAAGCAATATCTGATCTTCTCGGGATGGTCTCTCATCAAACAACTAACTCTGTAATAATTTTAACAGATTAAAATTTATTTCAAAAGTAACATTTTTAAAACACTCGAAATAGTTAGCACTCACATCAATAACAGATGGAGATGGGAATGTAAAAGGCCCTGTCGATAGTCTGTCACCATCATCCCGAGAAGACTATAATAGCATGTACAATTATTATAAGGTTATAGATGATTTCGTATATAAATAGATGAAATATCTTGTAAAGTATTAACTTGTTTACCTGTCCGACAGTATTTGTATGGTGATGAGATCGTCCGGCCTTTGTACGAGTCGTTGCATCCACTATACGACTCAATCTATCCTCCACGAGAGTCATCCTACCTTCAATGCGACTAAACCTATCCTCCATCCTAGCATCTAACCCAGTAAGTCGAGCTAAGATAAGATTTCCCCATCGAGCCAATGCAGCATCGAAGTGATGAATGGAGAAATCTGGTACAGTGACAGGAAGATCATCTGATATCTACTCAGTGGTAGGAGACATAGGCACGGGATCCGGTGATATGTGCTCAGTGGTAGGGGGCCTAAGCACGGGATCTGATGATATGTGCTCCTCGATAGGGTCGCTAATCGGGCACGTGGGAGGAGGCTGAACACAAGCATCAAAAGGAGGAGGAGCAATGATCGAAGAACTAACATCATGAGGACTCGATGGTGCATCTCCTGACGTCGAAGAAGATCGACTATCTGACACCCCTGTATATCGGACAATATCCTCATACCACTCTGTATCTCTCTCAACCGGAGATAAATCTAATGAAAAATTAACATCATCCTACAAAATATTTATTTTCAGTATTCATTATTGTTATATTCAGAGTATATGTTAATGCTTAATAAATTAGTACTTACTGTATCTCCAGTGAAGATAGCTGAGATAGAATCCTATCCCGGAATGTCCTTCGTGTGCCATCTCAACATCCAGGCAGCTCCCACATACGACAACTCCTCTACCCATTGAAATAACGAGTCCAGCGTCTCGTAAATCCAAAACTGCAATATCAATATAAATCGATTATTGTATATATTTACAATCATATTAAACTAATTTTATTTTAAACATTCATTTTTTGTTTGAATTAATAAGTACCATAATTACCTGAAATGCTAATGGAAATCCCATGATGTCATACTGCTTAAGCTGGTTTTCCTTTTTCTTTTTCGGACTGGAATCCATAGAAATTCGGGAGATGTTATCGCATATAGAGCGATATGTCATCTGCCACACTCGTACTCCCCACGGGTATGCATTGAACCCATCAAGATGATCAGTTAATTGTAATATCTTTTGGGGAATTGTTTTTCTCAAGTGACTCCCTAACAACCTCATGTGAAGATAAAACAATGGTGCTAACTTCACTACATCAATGTCATCCTCCCCCTACGGTCTCTGCAGGAAAACACGACTCATATCAGCATATGTAACTGATTTACACCCGTGAAAATATGTTTGGAAGATCCGATCTGTGGCCTTCGATGGAATGTAAAGGTCAATATCTACCAGATGACTGAATCGAAGACCTGTCATAATAGCAAACTCATATGCACTGAATCTGACATCCATGTCATTAACCCGAAACCATAACTCCTCTCCAGAAGTCACCTTATTTATCGCTCGAAGGATGAAGGAATGTATTAGGACCCCACTAAATCGACTATCCTTCAAATCTAGGAAGTGTCCGAAACATGTATGTCGAAACATTTGTAATGGTCTCTCTGTTAATAATTTTTTTATCATGGCTCCAATATCTCTATATCCACGTGTAGTAACTTGAGCCTTAAAGTGTTTTTCGAGAGGAAATCGCAGTTCATCTCTGCTTTCGTCTCTTTTTCTCTTTTGTATAGCTCCTTGTATGAAAATTAAATTACAATTATATTAAATTTATATAAATTTTAGGGAATAAATTATTCAATTTTATACATAGAGGCCTTATTCGAAAAAACAGATATCAAATTCGAATTCTACACGTCAAAAAACCTTAAGATGGTTAAATTTCAATTTGATCCCATATGAAAATTATCAAAAAAGCCCTAAAATTTAATAAAATCACATTCTCCCCCCTGATTCCAACCAAAGGAAACACATGTTGGATAACTCTGGAAAACCGCAATTTGCCCCCACCACGCGAATTCACGCGTCAACCGCGCGAATTCGTGAGTCAACCGCACGAATTCGAGGGTTTGACCGTAATTATGCGAGTCCACAAAGTTTTCCAATTTCTACTATACCCTACCACACGATGAAAAAGCGCAGTTTCACCCCCAACCACACGATTACGTGTAGTCCACGAAGTTTGAAAAGTGCAAAACACCTCCCCGTCTACACGAATTATGACCACATGAATTCGTTTGGTCACTGCGCCATTCGCGTGGTGACTGTCAAATTCGTGTGGCCACATTTCACCTTCCAAACTTCGTTTTTCAAACTCCATTTCAACAACAATCAACTCTACACCTAATCTAACATAAAACCCTAACATAATTCATCAAAATCAGCAAACAATCAAGCATTTTCTTCGAAAATTTCAAATTCGAACCCTAACGCTAAACACCCAAATTTCACATCAAATTGCTCAAATCGTGAAATGAAATGCATAAAGAGATGACAAGGGTTGTTTTACTAACCTTTTTGTCCATCGTCATCGTTGGAAACGTCGAAAAAAGCACCGGATGAAATCAGAGTTGCCAAGTGTGTGAAACGTGTGTTCAAATTTGTCTGTTTTCGTGTGTTTGGCGGTGGTGCGCGTGGTTATGGACGATTTTGAGTGGAGGGGCATTTTCGCCTCTTCGCAATTTTGGGGCAGTTTTGTTTAATGTTAAAATTTAGGGGTAATTTTGTTTTGCCCCTTAATCTTTGGGGCAATTATTTTAATTTCCCTATTTTGAAAGAGCATATTTGAGTGAAGTTACACTAGCTATAAAATTTAAGAAAAAGGCTTATTTTCCATTATATATTTGATTATTGGATATATATATATATATATATATATATATATATATATATATAATGAAAGAGTCTGCAAATGGACATGTTTGCCTTAAGATTTGGTGCAAACTATTAAGATTTTGTTTTTGTATAATTTTTGAGCATCCAAAAAGCCTGCAAATATTAATAATGGAGTCTTTTATCTACATGAAACCTATCCAATCAAAATTTCAAGTTCCCAGTATATTGAAATGATTTGTGATGGATGAAGAAGATGATGGGTTTAGGGTTGCATTAATTTTGAGTGAATCAAGAAAAAAATATATTTAATAAATAAACGGATGCATGTTGATGAATTAATAAGGTGGCAAAGTTGGTCCAACCTTTAAGCTTCCCGCCGGGGTGACGCTTCTTCTTCTTCTTCTTCTTCTCTCTGCTTGGGGCTTTATATATTGTGGAAACTAAATCTTCAAGGAGGAAGAATTTACTTTTGGGTAAGCGTTTTAATTTGTTTATAGTTAACTTTTATATCATATCATTTTTCTGTTGATGGTAAGTAAGAATATATAATTTTCAGTTCAATGATTTACCATTTTATTGTTTCAATTGATTACAGGTTAAAAAAGATTATCATTGATGGAGTCCGAAAAGAGGCCTCATGACAGTGTGGAAGGTGATGAATCAAAAGGCCAAATGAACCCCACCAAAAAGACAAAGCAACACTCATCAACTAAGACTTTTTGGAGTGAGGATGAAGAGATTTCAATCCTAAACACTGCAATCCAATTTTCAAATCTAAAAGGACTCGACCCAACTGCCCATGGCAACAGGACTCAATTTTATACATTCATCAAACAATCATTTTCCTATCATGATTTTTCCAAACGCCAAGTTCGCAAAAAATTGAAAAGCCTGAAGAAAAATTTCGAAAGAAATGTTGTCGAATCAAAGGCCTTTTTAGATCCACATCAAAACAAAGTGTTTGAGCTTTCTCTCAACTTATGGGGAAGCAAAAGCATAAGCAAAGATACTCCTGCTACTGCCAATGAAGAGGTCCAAGACGCAACTCAAATTGGTAGTGAAGTTGAAGAAGAGGGAAAAGTTTGTGATGTTTGAAACTCAGATGATGTGTTTTCACTTTCTTCTTTAAGCACTTTTACGGTCATTAAATTAAAACTTTGATTTTATTTTTCATTTAACATATTCACTTATTTCATTATTTCTCACTTATTTCATTTTTTAACTTAATAATGAACAATCATCAAATACAAAGAAAGACCCCAAAAACGTGTAAATATATATAAAAGAAAGAAATACCAATTGAGCTTTACAAGGGGGGGTCCTTTGTGTCAAGTGTAGTTTTGGGTATTTTGAAGCACTAACTTATTACAAAACAAACATAGAGGAAATTTAAGAGTTAAGTAATACCATATGTAATCTTGTCTGCCGCATTTCTCTTCCTCCATCTTAATGGTTTGACAAAGCAAACAAGTTAGTTACTACAAATGAAAACTAAAAAATGATAAGACCAAGAAGAAGAGGATTTGAAAAAATCATTTATTTGGGATAATCTTTTGTTAAAAGTAATAATAGATTTTCATTAAAATATTTTATTTTAATAAGTTTACTTGTGTAAATTATTATTATATTTGAGAAAATTGATATATATCAAAATAATTTTTATATTTAGTTGATAATAATAAATTATTAATCTGATATGATTTCACTCAAATTTCCTAAAAATAAATCCTAAATTTTTTGTAGACGAAATTAAAATTTTGTTGTGTTAAATTATCATTTTGGAACATAATTATAATTATTCCTAAAATTATCATTTTGGACAAAACCAAAAATACCCCTAAAAAGGAATCATAAGTTTTGAAGACGAAATTAATTATCATTTTAGGACAAAAATAAAATCGTCCGTAAAATTATTATATTTTCATAAGATTTTATTTCATCCCCTAAAATTATCATTTTGGAAAAAAACTAAAGTTGTCTTTAAAAATGAATTCTAAGTTTTGGGAATAAAAATATAATTTCATCATCTAAAATTATCATTTTAGGACAAAAATAAAATTATCCCTGAAATGATCACTCTGAAACAAAATTAAAATTGTCCTAAAAGTAAATGCTACATTTTTGGAGATAATATTAGAATTTCATCCCCTAAAATTATAATTCTGAGACAAAAATAAAATAAAATAAAATAAATCTTTAGTTATGAGGACCAAATTAAAAATTTGTCTCTTAAACTATCATTTTAGAATGAAACTGAAAATGTTTTAAAAAATAAATCTTTAGTTTTTTGGGATGAATTAAGATTTTGTCCTCTAAAATAATCATTTTGAGACAAAATCAAATTTTTTTTTATAAGTAACATTATGAGACAAAACGAAAAATGTCACAAAAAATAAATCCTAAGTTTTTGGGGGATGAATAAACTTTTGTCCAGTAAAGCTTCTAAAGTTATAATTTTAGAACAAAAATAAAATTATCTCTAAAATTATCATTCTGGGACGAAATTAAAATTGTCCCTAAAAATAAATCCTATGTCTTCGGTAACAAAATTTTATCCCCTAAAATTATTATTCTGGGACAAAAATAAAATTATCTCTAAAATTATCATTCTAAAATGAAACTAAAAATGCTTTTAAAAATAAATCCTAAGCTTTTGTCCTCTAAAATAATCATGGATGAATTTAAAATTGTCCATAAATATTTCATCTCTCAATTAAATATTTGTTATAGTGAACATGTTTATAGTTTTTTATTAAAGGTACCAAACTAATCTTTCTAAAACAAGACAAAATAAAAAGTTTATGATTGTGTTTTTCAGTAACTTCAATAAAAAATACTAAAGATTGAGTCTCTTTATAGGAAAATCTAAAAGTTTAATTATTTTAATAAAAAAATTTTGAGAGTTCAATTTCATCAATAGATAAAAACCAAGTTCGGTCTTTTTAATTGAATAAAACGATATTTTCAAGTGTTCTTATTCTTTCTAGAATTTCATTAACGTTGTGGAACTTGTAAAAATTTTGAGTTTTCTATCTTATGTTTGTATATGTAAACACAATTCACAAGTTTACTTACATTAAGCCAAAAGAAATTATTATGGCCTTCGTAAGTTTTCTTAATATTTTTATGGGAAAAATTTTATTTGACAAAAAAATATAGTGTATGAACTCTTTGATCATACTTGTAGAATTGTAGATGTCACCTATCAAGGGTTTTTTTTTTTTTGTTTTTTAAAGGATTTATTAAGAATCATGGGTATCTTAATCTTTTCATTGAATAAGTAGATTAAATACATTCATGCACATCATCACATGCTTCCAAATACATTTCTTTTCGGCCTTTGAAATATTATTAAAAGTGAATCAATTAGCATAATATTTCTTTGAAATATTATTCCAAATACATAATTATATCTCTCTCTAACCTTAAATCAATCTTTTTATCTCCCTATAATAAGTTCTAATCACCTCATTTATGGCACCAAAGAAACGGTCCGTTCTCATTGGAAAGAAGAAGAAGACACATCTCAAGAAGAGGAAGATGATGAAGAATATAAACCCACTGAAACAAAGCCTCTTCCCCAACTCCCTAATATTTTGAAAAAACTATTTCCCCCTAATCCATGGTCGATCTCTCTTGACCATGGGAGAATTCATTCTGTCCATGGGATCCACTATTCCCACGGACAGGAGCACCAATGATTCTAATCCCTTTTTCGGCCCAAAAATCGTCGTTTCTGAGTCTAATTTCAATATAAATCAAATCTACATATTCTATAACACAAAACCTCTCAAGAAATTAAACCAAAACAACCAAGAATCAAAACATTTTATGCATTGCTTAAAATTGGAATCCTAAAATTTCAAACCTCAAAATCTTCCTCAAATCTCAATAATCTTAACAATCAATTAATTCAAACAAAAGGAAGGAAAATGTACTAACCTTCTTTATCATTTTCGATCATTAAAAAACACGAAAATCGATGAAAATCCCTTTGCTAATGGAAGGCCTGTTGGATACCCATGGGAGACGTGAAATTCTCTGATTTTGTACAATGAAACCATGGGAAAATAATGAGAAAAATATGTAAAATTCTTGGTTTATTTATAAGGGCAGTTTGGTCATTTCACAAAAGGGGGCATTTTTGCTTAAACCTAATTGTTTTAGGTAATTTTGCTTAGACCCTCTTAATTTAGGGCATTTAATATAATTTCTTTTTTTTTTTTTAACATGGTTTGATTTTGGGTAAAATAATATTATTTATAGTAATTTAGAGTTAGGAGTGAAAAAGTATTTTTAGCTCAAACCTTGGATGCAGAAATGTTATTTAGTCTTATTAATTTGATATAAACTTTTATATATGATAATATAAAGTCAATTTATTGTTTTTTAACCTGAATGATGTATGTAGAATTTGAATGTAACACGAGATTTTGCATGAATATATACTTTTTTTCGACATTATTTGATGGTTGTATGAGAACTAAGTCAAATTTATTTATAATTAATTGTTAATTGTTAATATTGTTTCACTTATTAATGCACAACTATCTATGTCTATTTATCTTCAACTTTGATCAACCTCTTTCTCTCCCTTTACAACTATCAGATAGGACTATCAATTCAGACGAGTAAGGTAAGTCTAAGGTCAAATTGTTTGGTTTGAAAAATTTAGTTTCAAGCTAAATAGAATTTGAATCTTGGGTGACCTTAAATAAAAAAAATTGTCTATTAAATTATCAAACTTGAACTTTAATAGAGATTGTTCAGGTTTAGGCCTAAGGGGTTCAAAAATTCTTTGTAGTTAAGGGCATATTTGTCATGTTTTCAAACCTTCTAGAAATTCTAAGGGTGTTTTTGCAAAGTTTTTTAAGTTATAAAATGGGTTAGAAATAGACCTAAAACAAGCTTGAACTACAAAAAATTTTAATGAACTAGATCTAAACAAAAAATCTTTGGCCTAAAACTTGAGTCTGAATTTTTTTTACGAGCATCAATTTGAATAAGTCAACCTTACTTTGGTAGGCCTGATTGACAACTCTAGGCACCAATATTTCCACAACACCAACATTCAATAGGCCAAACAACTATTTCCCACCCATTAAGTTTTCAAAAGTTAAATTTCCGAATATTAACTACTTTTATTAATGAATTTTGTTTAAATTTTGTATAAATGATTGTTTTACCTTTTCATTGAAGTTATGAAATTGTTATTAATACTAGATATAAATGTCAAATTACCAATATATATTTACTAATTTAAAATTTATCATTTAGGACCCCTAATAAAATTAAAACGCCACCAACTTTAGAATATTGTATTTTATTTAAATCTTTACGAGTTTAATTTTCATTTTTGAATCTATTGAGGAATATATTAAAATTTTAAAATTTTTAGAACAATTTAAAGTTTTTTGAATTTCAAAAAAACCCCTAAAATTTTTATTAATAATTCTATCATTTTCAAAAATTAAATTCATCCTCTAAACATATGTCATTTTGAAAGAGAAAAATAAAATTAAAAAATCTATGCAAAATGACCATTTTATCATTTCACTTCATAGAATTCTCTAATGAAAATAGATGATATAATGGGTAGGAATCTAGCTTTTTGAATCTTTAAGGATGTAAATTTGACATTTTAATAAACCTTGGATGTAAAACGTACTTTGGCCAACTATGTTATATGATATATAAAATTACGATTTTTTTAAAGGGGAAATTATAATAAAAGGCCAAAATTAAGGGGGTCTAACAAAATTGCCCAAAATAATCAGGTTAAAGCAAAAATGCCCACTTTTTGTGAAATGACCAAACTGCCCCTATATATAAACAAGGAAAATTTTCATATTTCCCATGGTAAACTTCCACGGTTCACTATGCAAATCAGTAGATAAATCGTGCTCTTTCCACTGTCCCACGGTCAAATAGATTTTCAACGATTTTCGTGCATCCGACAATCGAAAATGGTAAAGAAGGTTAATATATCTTCCTTAATCTTGTTTGAATCAAGTTATTGTCATATTATTGAGATTTGAGAGAGATTTTACGGTTTGAAACTTTAGGGTTTCAATTTTGAACAATGCTTAAAATGTTTTGATTCTTAGGTGTTTTCGTTGAATTTGTTGAGAGGTTTTGGGTTATAGCCTATGTAGATTTGATTTATGTTGAAATTGGAGGCCGAAACGACAAATTTTTGGCTGAAAAATGCGTCCAAAGTAATCGACAGTCCGACCGTGGGAATAGTGTATCCCACGGTCATGACGAATACTCCCACAGTCAGGAGACATTGACCATGGGTTAGGGGGTTAAGTAGTTTTTTTAAAACATTAGGGAGTTGGCCGTTAGAGATTAGTCCACGACAGGTGTTTCTGAAATTTGTCATGTGACAATGGGTTGTTGCCGTGAATACTGTGGGTTGGGGGGAAAATTTTCTTTTTGAAATTGCAGGGGCGCTAATAGATTCGAAAATTACTGAGGGGGTAAGGGATAAATATTAGACCTGTTTGTAATAAAAATTTTCTCAAGGGGTAAATTGATATTTTTCACATATAGGGTTTCTCAACGTGTAGTTTTCGAATTTCATATTCGTTTTTTCTGTTTTAGGGTTTTTCAATATGTAATTTTTGAATTTGAGATTCAGTTTTTCGATTTTTGTGCCTTTTGGACACATTTTACGATGTAATAACGTAATTTCACTCAATATTTCGATTTTCTCGTTTATAAAATATATTGACTCGTATTTTTGAATTTCAATTTTGTTTTTCCAAATTTCATCGTTTTATGATATATCGACTCGTATTTTTTCAGATTTTCCAACTATTTTTTCCATTAGTGGCATTCTTACGTATTTCAACTGATAGAGTTTGATTTTCAATTTCGTTTCTTTGATTGTTCACATTCTATGTGATTTCAACGTATAGAATTCGAATTTCATTTTTGTTTTTTCAAATTTTGCCGTTTTATGATATATCGACTCGTATTTTCCAGATTTTTGAATGATTTTTTGATTGTTGCCATTCTAGGGTATTTCAACGTTTAGAACTCGAATTTTAGTTTCGTTTTTTCGAATTTCACCATTTTAAGATATATTGAATCGTATTTTGAAGATTTCCGAACAATTTTTTGATTATTAACATTTTAAGGTATTTCAAAGTATAGAATTCGAATTTCAATTCCGTTTATTTGATTTTCATTTTTTCAGGATATATCGATTCATATTTTAATATTTTTGACTAATTTTTCGATTGTTAACATTCTCTGATATTTCAACGTGTAGAATTCGAATTTTATTTTCGTTTTTTCGAATTTCATAGTTTCAGGATATATCGACTCGTACTTTCCAGATTTTTGAACGATTTTTTGATTGTTGACATTCTAGAGTATTTCAACGTTCAAAATTCAAATTTTAGTTTCGTTTTTTTGATATACGCTCTTTCAGGATATATCGACTTGTATTTTCCAGATTTTCAAACGATTTTTTGATTATTGACCTTTTAGGGTATTTCAATGTTTAGAGTTCCAATTTCAGTTTGGTTTTTTTTATTTACGCTCTTTCAAGATACATCGACTCGTATTTTCCAGATTTTTAAACGATTTTTCAATTATTGACCTTTTAGGGCATTTCAACGTTTAGAGTTCGAATTTCAGTTTCATTTTTTTGAATTTTACCGTTTTAGGATATATCGACTGGTATTTTGAAGATTTTCGAACGATTTTTCGCTTATTGACATTTTAAGATATTTCAAAGTATAGAATTCAAATTTTAGTTCTATTTTTTTTATTTTCGTCCTTTTGGATATAACATTTCATTTTTCAAATTTTCAACTGATTTTTTTATTGTTACCATTCTATGGTATTTCAACGTATAAAATTCGAATTCCATTTTCGTTTTTTCAAATTTTACTGTTTTAGGATATATTAACTCGTATTTTTCATATTTTCGAACAATTTTTCATTTGTTCATATTCTAGGGTATTTCAACGTTTAGAATTCGAATTTCAGTTTCGTATTTCTGATTTACGCTCTTTTAGAATATATTGACTAGTGATTTTTAAGATTTCTAAACGATTTTTCGATTATTAACATTCTAAGGTATTTCAACGTATAAAATTTGAATTTCAGTTCCATTTTTTTATTTTCACTGTTTTGAGATACTGAAATCTTATTTTTAAAATTTTGTCATTTGCTTTTTGATTGTTTTCTGTTTTTCATCTTTCTATGTTTTTTTATTACTACATTTGTTTACATATTTGCTTTTTATGAATGTCTTACGAATTTTTAAAATTTTTGTAGGATATTTCTCGCAAAAGAAAACGTGTTGAAGGTGAGCTGCAAATCCCCGATGAGTCCAGATACTTCTGGGCAAATGTGATAGGTCGTGCACAATGCATTGCATTATCTAGGATTACTTCTACATTGACCCTGGATCAGCTATGACTATTTGAGAGGACATGTTTCGGGTATCTCATTCGTTTATCTAAAACTAAATTCTCTAGGATATTGGTTCATACATTTCTACTACGACAGCTACATCAGCCCTCTGCTAGAGACGAGTTTTGGTTTAGGGTTAGCGAGGTTGATGTGAGATTTAGCCCGTTTGAGTTTGCTCTGGTGATAGGCCTTTTGTTTAGTGGACGCACTGATATTTTTTCATATATTCCTCGCTCCTCCTGACATAAGATCAGAGATACGTACTTTCGAGGTTGTCTGAAGGTGCAGTATCATGACACAAAGCGTGTTTTCTTGTCGAGGTTGTCTGATATTTTTTCATAAGGCCTTTTGTTTAAATGGTCAGAGTCCATGCATTGAGGTCAATTTCCCCACACGCCCAATGTTGACAATCATAATTAATAGGAATGTACACCTGTAAAAGAAATAACAAAAAGTTAGTATATAACATAATCTTAATTAAAGATGTGTAACCGATTATATAATTTTGAACTTTTTAATTACTTTGTCAACTCTCGCCTATGCAACGTATCTCATATCCTTTCCCCGTTCTAACAGCTGCGGACATATCCTTTCAATATGATCTAGTAATAGTCGAGGCCATTGAAGGTTGTCACAATTAACCACTTCTCAATCCTGTAAAATACGTGGTAGCCAACCATCCCAAAACGCATCAACACATGTCCAATTAGCATTTGGGTAGGAATGGGCAACATCACCAAGTAACTATCCATATGCTAAAAAAACAATATAAACATAAAATTACTTTGTTTATAGTAATGACAATGTACAAATATAATATAAAAATATATTGATAACTTAGTCACATCATTCGTTAGCCATTTGGTTTCGGTGTAAATCTCGTCCTACCAGTCAAGCTTCTTACAAGGCCCGTGCAAATAAGTTAATGTTGTGTCATTATTGTCGGCGTTATCATACCATTGGTCAAAATCAATATTTGTTGGTTGGTTCCCTTCCCGTGCCCGATGTTGTCTCATAGGATCTATAAAAGGGTTGAGTAGTAACCGCCCCTTCTTGATAATTCTTCCCTGTAATGTCTTTCGGGTATTCGACCGAGGTTGAAATGGTGTCTCCACAGGTCTATGCTCAGTGACCACCTCATAATAATCAGGCGCACAAACATCATCATCCTGGGCGACCTCAATAATGACCTTCGCTGACTCATCCTGTGTTATCACGAAAGATTATTATAATATAATTATCATCGTTACATTTTAAATGTTAAACAAATGATTTTTGGACTTACTAACCTCATATCCAAGGGTGGCATGAAACATACGTTGCATCTCACACACTTTTGTTTCAATGGATGTTTGTCGCTCTTCAAATTGTCTAAAACGTTCTTCCACTGTTTCCATAAACCCACGTAGCATTTTCTCAATACGAACATATTCAGTAGTAGATGTGGGTGCAGTATGTGTAACACCGGGGGATCTTCTTGTCGTTTCATGAGGGGACATTGATGTTCTATGTGTGGAACGACGCTCTGATCTAGTAACCGGTGGTGGAGACCATCCAGACATGCTTGGACTATGTATAGGTGTGCTTTGACGTATGGGGTGAGGAGATTGGATTGCAACGCTAGATTGAATAGAGATACGGTTATCATCAAATTCATCTGTGTACCCCATGTAATCCATAACCTCTCTAAACCAAACTGATTGCTTTCTCCTCAACAGATGGAATTAAGACAAGAGTGACAACATTCTAACAAATATTTTAATAAATATATCAATTTTTTATATATAACTAATTAACTTGATTTTTTATGTCAAAAAATAAATTAACGTACCTAAGAAGTTCCAAATATGTTGTTCACAAGATCCCACCCCGGCCGCTCAAGTGACTTCCATCTCAACATGCGAGGGATCCTATCTTTGGACTTGCAAGCTGCGAAACCCCTCAGGCTACTGAGAGTTTCATATATCCATATATGCATCCCATATAAAGATAAAATTTATGAAATGAATATGCAACCCAAAAAAGTAAATAATATAAGTCATATTTATTTATAAGGTTACCTGAAATGCAACTGTAAATCCCATCAATGCATAACCTTGCACTGGAATGTCTGGATCGTATGCTCGATGCTCATTCATAACTTCTTCATATCGTTTCTCCACTGTTCGACTCATTGATTCCGCAGTCAACCTCCAAACCATAGTCCCCTATGGAAATCTATTGAAACTGTCTCAATCATCTACTAACTGCATTATATGTTCTGACACCACTCTTCAGTTATCTGCTCCCAATAATCCATAATGTATCAGATATAATACAGCTATTTTGACCGCATCTTCATCATTGTCTCCCCATGCCTTAGATATGAAATTTTTACCTAAATCCCCATGAGTCACTGATTTACCAATTCGAAAGTATTTGTTTCTAAAATTCAAAGAATCTATGGTTATGTAATCAATTATATCCGATTCTGTACTAAACCTCAATTCAGTAATCATAGCAAACTCAATCGGACTAAATCTATAATCGACCCCATTTAATCGAAACCAAAACACTTTTCCCAACTCACCCTTATTTACTTGTCGAAATAATACACTATGTAATAGGGTTGAACTAGATTCATGCATTTCAAGATCCAAAAAATGTCCAAAACACGTTCGTCTAAATAATATTTTATGCTCTCTAATATGTTTCACTGTATCCTTGTGACTACGAATATTAATGGTAACTCTAATCATGCACATCATGAAATCGCCTCTCTCCCACTTGATTATTAATTGGAAATTTTTGTGAAATCGAGTTTAAAATGAAATGAAATGTTTTTAGTTTCATTCAATAAAGCTTAAATGTAAATAGTTATAAAGCAGATTTCACATTCTGTAATTAGCATTTTGTGTTACTTTGCGCGCGGTTTGCATGATGTTTGCACAGTATCTATGCGATGTTTACGCAGTGTATGCATGTGGATAATCAGTTTATGCAGTTTATGCGCGCATTAGCGCGGTTTGGGAACGGACAGTTTGCGCAGTTGGCGTGGTTTGCATAGTCGATGTGGTTTGCGCAGTATGTGCGCTTTGCGAGATTGCACGGTTTGCGCGGTGGCTCTGCAAATTTGCATGGGTTTTATCTTTCGACAGTTGTGCTTTCAGACATCTATTAACATCAAAACTACATCATTTTATACCATTCAAAACATTCAAAAACATATATACATAAATCGACAGATTTTAGGGTTTCACTGTAAAAACCCTACCCACCACCGTAACCACCACAACTGATGCATATTCTCAACAAAAATAATTTTTTCATCCAATACATCCCAACACTAAACCATCTCAATAAATTATTTACACTGAATCATCAATTTATCAACAACATTAAACCAAATAAATAAATACAAATGATAACTAACCTGTGAAGCCATTGTTGGTTGATATATTATCGTTGTCGGTGCCGCTTCTACTGCTTTTAGGATATTCGCCAGTGATTCTCGCTCAGTGTTTTCAGATTTCTTATTTCGGCCTTCTCTTTTTCGTTTTCGGCAAAAGTAACTTTGAAAGTGATTGACTTTGGATTTTACTTGGTTTTTCAACATAAAGGTAAAATGGGTAAAAAAAAATACGGTTTGCTTATTTTAGTAAAACTTTTCTACGGTGGCCTAAAAATATATAAACCCTTATAATTTTTCTTATTTTAATTAATTTCCCCACTTAAAAATATATAATAAGAGATGTAAATGTTATATTACAAATTATTAAGATTATATTAATTATATTTTAAAAATATATAGGGTGAATATACTAGTTTCCTAAATAAGATTTAAAAAATTATGCATTTATTCTTAATGAGTTTTTTTTAAAAAAAATATTGACACTCCATAATACACATCCATTATAATATTTGAAGAAAATAACGTAAATATTTTTTGACTATTAAAATTAATAATTGATTTTGACAAATAGGTGGGGAATTGACTTTTTCAAATAAAACAGATGGAAATCTATCATTTAATCAAACAATGGTTAGGAAATAGTCATTTGACATAGAATTGAAAAGAGAGAACGACTATTTTTCATCTGAACTATACAAAAATGATAAATAAATCATCTTTAAAGTCGAATTCCCACCTTTTGTTAGGTATCATTTGTGAAACTCTTTAATTTTTATAATAGACATACTAAAAAAAAATGCCCTTTATTATATTTAGTATTTATTAAAATTAAATAGCATTTTCCCCTTACTTTATTACAAACAATTTTTGGTAGACATTCATCATTGATGACACTTCAATTGCACCAAGCCAATGTGTTTAGTTGGAATCACATCATGTTAGAGTGATTTTGACAAAAAAATGCATAAGAATGACATTATTTTGGATGTAATTCTTGTTAAAATAGCATCAGAATAGTGCGGTTTCAACTAAATGGTGCGATTTTGATTAATTACGCATAATTCAATTATAATTTTGATTTATTTTTTAATCATAAATTTAATTGTAATTGATATAGTTATTAGTTTGAGACTAATCGAAGTTAAGATTATGTTTTTTTATTTATTTTTAATTGAATAAGAGTGTTTTAAGTAATAAATTATAAACTTTATTTATATTTTAGGAGTGTAAATAATATTAATCTAATAATATTTATAAAATAACAAAAATATCATTTTGTTGTTAAAAATAACATTTGAGTTTTGAAAAAAAAAAAGGAAAAGTGAAAATATCACTTTTTTACTTCAAGGTGGTAAATTGTCACCTGGGTACGGTTTCGGTTGGGAAATAAGTGAAAAACAAGTATTTCCAAAGCATTTTTGTGACTTTATGCACTTTTTTATTTCTTTAGGTAATACATTGAGGCTGAACTTTCTATTTCCAAGGACTAATAAGGACAATTAATTGGAAAATATTTTTCTATTAAAAAATATTTTATAAGTTGTTTAATTATTTTGTTCGTTCATAAATAAAATAAAGTCCACGTTAGTTTGGTTATTCAATTCAAATTATTTTGAAAGAGCATATTTGAGTGAAGTTACATTAGCTATAAAATTTAAGAAAATGGCATATTTTCCAATATATATATATATATATATATATATATATATATATATAATGAAAGAGTCTTGGAAATGGACATGTTTGCATTAAGATTTGGTGCAGAATATTAAGATTTGTTTTTGTATAATTTTTTAGCATCCCAAAAGCCTGCAAATATTAATAATGGAGTCTTTATCTGCATGCAACCTAACCAATCAAAATTTGAAGTTCCAATATATTGAAATGATTTGTGATGGATGAAGAAGATGATGGGTTTAGGGTTGCATTAATTTTGAGTGAATCAAGAAAAAATATATTTAATAAATAAATGGATGCATGTTGATGAATTAATTAGGTAGCAAAGATGGTCCAACCTTTAAGCTTCCCGCCGGGTGACGCTTCTTCTTCTTCTTCTCCTCTCTGCTTGGGGCTTTATATATTTTGGAAACTGAATCTTCAAGGAGGAAGAATTTACTGTTGGGTGAGCGTTTTAATTTGTTTATAGTTAACTTTTCTATTATATAATTTTTCTGTTGATGGTAAGTAAGAATATATAACTTTCAGTTCAATGATTTACCATTTTATTGTTTCAATTGATTACAGGTTAAAAAAGATTATCATCGCTGGCGTCCGAAAAGAGGCCTCATGACAATGTGGAAGGTGATGAATCAAAAGGCCAAATGAACCCCACCAAAAAGACAAAGCAACATTCATCAACTAAGACCTTTTGGAGTGAGGATGAAGAGATTTCAATCCTAAACACTGCAATCCATTTTTCAAATCTAAAAGGACTCGACCCAACTGCCCATGGCAACAGGACTCAATTTTATACATTCATCAAACAATCATTTTCCTATCAATTTTATATATAATCTTGTCTGCAACATTTCTTTTCCTACATCTTAATGGTTTGACAAAGCAAACAAAGTTAGTTACCACAAACGAAAACTAAAAAATGGAAAGACCAAGAAGAAGAGAATTTGACAAAATCATTTATTTGGGATAATCTTTTGTTAAAAGTAATAATAGATTTTCATTAAAAATATTTTATTTTAATAAGTTTGCTTGTGTAAATTATTATTATTATTATTATTATTATATTTGAGAAAATTGATATATATCAAAATAATTTTTATATTTAGTTGGTAATAATAAATTATTAATTTGATATGATTTTACTCAAATTTTCTAAAAATAAATCCTAAATTTTTGCAAACGAAATTAAAATTTTGTTGTGTTAAATTATCATTTTGGAACATAATTATAATTATTCATAAAATTATCATTTTGGACAAAACTAAAAATGCCCCTAAAAAGGAATTATAAGTTTTGAGGACGAAATTAATTATCATTTTAGGACAAAAATAAAGTCGTCCGTAAAATCATTATCTTGGGATGAGACTAAAAATATCGTTAAAAATAAATCATAAGATTTTTGGAATGAAATTTTAATTTCATCCCCTAAAATTATCATTTTGGAAAAAAACTAAAATTATCCTTAAAAATGAATTCTAAATTTTGAGAATAAAAATATAATTTCATCCTCTAAAATTATCATTTTAGGACAAAAATAAAATTATCCCTAAAATTATCACTCTAAAACAAAATTAAAATTGTCCTAAAAGTAAATGCTATATTTTTGGAGATAATATTAGAATTTCATCCCCTAAAATTATAATTCTGAGACAAAAATAAAATGAATATTTAGTTATGAGAACCAAATTAAAATTTTGTCTCCTAAAATATCATTTTAGAATGAAATTGAAAATGTTTTAAAAAACAAGTCTTTAGTTTTTTGGGATGAATTAAGATTTTGTTCTTTAAAATAATCATTTTGAGACGAAATTATTATTTTTTATAATTAACATTATGAGACAAAACAAAAAATGTCACCAAAAATAAATCCTAAGTTTTTGGGGACGAATAAACTTTCGTCTAGTAAAATTCATCATCAGACTAAAATTGTTTCTAAAAATGAATTCTAAGTTTTGGGGACAAAAGTATAATTTCGTCATCTAAAGTTATAATTTTGGAACAAAAATAAGATTATCTCTAAAATTATCATTCTAGGACGAAATTAAAATTATCCCTAAAAATAAATCCTATATCTTTGGTGACAAAATTTTATCCCCTAAAATTATCATTCTAGAACGAAAATAAAATCATCTCTAAAATTATCATTCAAAAACGAAACTAAAAATACCTTTAAAAATAAATCCTAAGCTTTTGTCCTCCAAAATAATCATGGATGAATTTAAAATTGTCCTGACCATGGGAGAATTCATTCAGTCTATGAGATCCACTGGTCCCATAGACAGGAGCATCGATGATTCTAATCCCTTTTTCGGCCAAAAAAATCATCGTTTCTGACTTCAATTTTAACACAAATCAAATCTACATTTTCTATAGTAGAAAACCCCTCAAGAAATTCAACCAAAACAACCAAGAATTAAAACAATTTATGTATTATTCAAAATTGGAACCCTAAAATTTCAAACCTCAAAATCTCCCTCAAATCTCAATAATCTTAACAATAAATTAATTCAAATAAGAGTAAGGAAGATGTACTAACCTTCTTTGCCATTTTTGGTTATCAGAAAACAAAAAAATCGACGAAAATCACTTCGCCCGTGGAAGGCCTATGGGATACCTATGGGAGACGCAAAATTCTCTGATTTTGTACAGTAAAACTGTGAAAAAATAATGAGACAAATATATAAAATTCTTGGTTTATTTTATAAGGGCAATTTGAACATTTCACAAAATGGGGGATTTTTGCTTAAATCTAATTGTTCTGGGTAATTTTGCTTAAACCTAATTATTATGGGTAATTTTTCTTAAACCTAATTTTTTTGGGTAATTTTCTTAAACCCCCTTAATTTAAGGTATTTAATATAATTTCTCTTTTTTTTTTAACATAGTTTGATTTTGGGTAAAATAATATTATTTATAGTAACTTAGAGTTAGGAGTGAAAAAGTATTTTTAGCTCAAACCTTGATGCAGAAATGTTATTTAGTCTTATTGATTTGATATAAACTTTTATATATGATAATGTAAAGTCAATTTATTGTTTTTTTTTTCCTAGAAGGATGTATGTAGAATTTCAATGTAATACGAGATTTTGCATGAATATAAACTTTTTTTCGACATTATTTGATGGTTTTATGAGAACTAAGTGAAATTTATTTATAATTAATTGTTAAAGGTTAATATTGTTTCATTTATTAGCGCACAACTATCTATGTCTATTTATCTTCAACCTTGATAAACTTTTTTGTCTCCTTTTACAACTATTAGATAAGACTATCAATTCAGACGAGTAAGGTAAGTCTAAGGTCAAATTGTTTGATTTGAAAAATTTAGTCTCAAACTAAACAAAATTTGAATCTTAGACAACCTTAAATAAAAAAAAATTGTCTATTAAATTATCAAACTTGAACTTTTGCAGAGATTGTTCAATTAAAGTTCAGGTCTGATGGGTTAAAAAATTCTTTGTAGTTAAGGGTATATTTGTCATATTTTCAAACCTACTAGAAATTGTAAGAGTGTTTTTACAAGTTTTTTAAGTTATAAAACGGGTTAGAAATAGACCTAAAATAAGCTTGAACTTCAAAAAATTTTAATAAACTAGATCTAGACAAAAAATCTTAGGCCTAAAGCTTGAGTCTGAATTTTTTTATGGACACCAATTTGAATGAGTCAAGCTTGCTTTGGTAGCCCGGACAACAATATTTCCGCAACACCAACATTCAATAGGCCAAATGACTATTTCCCACCCATTAAGTTTTCAAAAGTTAAATTTCAAAATATTCACTACTTTTGTTAATGAATTTTGTTTGAATTTTGTATAAATGATTGTTTTACCCTTTCATTGAAATTATGAAATTGTTATTAAAACTAGATATAGATGTCGAATTATCAATATATATTTACTAATTTAAAATTTATCATTTAGGCCCCCTAATAAAATTAAAACTCCACCAATTTTAGAATATTGTATTTTGTTTAAATCTTTGTGAGTTTAATTTTCATTTTTAAATCTATTGAGGAATATATTAAAATTTTTAGAACAATCAAAAATTTTTTGAATTTCAAAAAAAACCCCTAAAATTTTTATTAATAATTCTATCATTTTCAAAAATTAAATCCATCCTCTAAACATATGTCATTTTGAAAAAGAAAAAGAAAATAAGAAAATCTATGCAAAATGACCATTTTATCATTTCACTTCATAGAATTCTCTAATGAAAATGGATGATATGATGGGTAAGAATCTAGCTTTTTTAATCTTTAAGGATGTAAATTGTCATTTTAATAAACCTTGGATGTAAAATAGTACTTTGGCCTTGTTCGTTTAAGGACAGGGAGAGAATCTCAATAATATGTTATATGATATATAAAATTACGATTTTTTTTTTAAGTATTCTTACATTCTTTATATTTTCAATGACATTGATTAACCAACTATGGATTAATTTGGGAAAGGGCAGGTTATGGGACAAATCCTTAAATATTAAAGGAATATTTATTTATTTATTTTTGGAATTTTTAATAAGCATTATACAAAAAATTTAAGCTTTAAGAAGGATTTTTTTTTTTTGTAATGTTTAAGCCATATGAAAAGTAGGTATTGATTTATTTATATTAATTAATGTTAGTAATTATATTCCAATTGTATACAAAATGAAATTAGTAATAGCATTAAAAATTAATGCAAAATTAAATGCGACAAAAGGTTTCCATCCTTACTCTTTCCAAAATTTTAGATTACAAAATTAAATGCAAAATTAATGTTATATTAAGTAATTTTCCTTATTATTTATTTATATTTCTCTTTTAGTAGTAAAGTAATAAATAATAAATAATATTATTGTAATTATATTTAGAATAGAATGTGAATGGTCTATTAACTAATTTAATTATCCATTCAATGCATGCACAACTAACTATAAATAAATAATACCCTCTTATTATCCCATCTCATCTCCCATCCAGTTTATTCATCAATGGAAGCCCCCAACATTCTTACAGAGAAAACCAAAAAAGCCTGGACTGAAGACCAAGAAATCTCTATCTTGACTGCAATGATCCAGTTCTCCGCACAAGGTTTGAATCCTTCAGCCTACTTGACTGATTTCTATGCATTCATAAAACGAACACAAAGTGGCGTTGATATTTCTCAAAATGAGTTACAGAAGAAACTGATGGAAATGAGGAACAATTACAAAAAGACTTTGATTAAGTCACCGGCTGAGATTGTTTCAGTTTCTGATGATACCCATCAGAAGAGAATATTGAATTTGTCGAAACAAATATGGGGTGGTTTAGTGAGTGCTCAAGTAACAAGTGAAACATGCTTGGAAGGAATGAGGAAATTTTATGAAAAGAATGTGAGGTTGAAAGGAGTGAAAGTGATGAAGAAGAAGGATAAAAAAAAGTATGAAATGAAGTTGAGGGAGATCGAAAGAATGGAGATGAAGCTGAACCTAAAGAGAGTGGAGATTGTCAAGAGCCAGACGAAGTTTTTGTTGGAGGCTTACGATGAAATCATGAGATGAAATTAATTTAGTTAAGAGAAAAGTCTCACCATTGCATTGCATTGCATTGAAGGTTTAATTTAGTTTTTTTTTTTTTTTATATGTTTGATTTGAAGTAAAATGTCAAGAGACTTTTAAGTTGTGTTTGTTTCGTTGATTGATTTTCTTATTATTTCGTTGAAAGATTTTATTTTATTTTTATTTTTATTTTATTATTTATATTTATATTTATATTTATATTTATATTTATACACAGCTATTAAATTAAATTCATTGGGATGATAAGAGTCGAATGAAGTTTTTAAATAATAAAAAATTAAGCATTTACTTTTGATTTCTCAATGTAATAAACTTTTTGTCTTCTCCATTTAAGTTTATAAATTTTTTTCATTAATAAATAAATAAATATATTATATTCCATATTTATTCAATTCCCAATGCCAAATGCAACATCAACTTGATTGAACGCTTCCAATTCTCTCTATTTATTTGTTTATTCACATTTTTTTATTTTATTGGGCTTTGCTTTATTCATTATTAAGAAACGTGACTAAAAATTTAAATGAATTAGAAATAAGAGTGAATTACTTTTTTCCACCCTAAATTATAATATAACCCTAAATTAAAAAATAATAAAAAAATATTTTAATAACCAAATAATATAAGAACCCATTTATTTCCCTTTTTTTAAACCTTCACCCCATGAATAGAAATGTCAATGATATATAATCTTATGTTTGGGGAAAACTCTAATTTTTATAAATATTAAAGGTGTTAATTACATATTCTAGGTTTTTCTTTGAAAAATTTGAAAAAATTTTGAGGTGTTTTTGATATTTTAAAAATTCAATGCAACTCTCAATAGTTTCAAAATTGATTGTTACACCCCAAAAATTTAATAGTTAGCAACAAATTAGTAGTGTAACAAACCATTGGGTCTATAATAACATTTTCAAAATATATAAAGGTTTGAAAAGATTTCAATGATTAATCTATATATGAACCCATTTATTTCTCCTGCTTTTCACCCTCGCAAGTTTCTTTCTTTCTTTCCTCCTATAGATGGAGAGTCTCTTAATGACACATAATTGTATATTTGGAGCAAATTATAATTTTTGAAATTAATAAGGGTGTTAAAAAAAGTTAGGAGATTTTAAAAAAATTCATAAAAATTTTAGGGATATTTTTGAAATTTTTAAAATTGAATATGCCCTTAATAACTTATAAAATGACAATTGCACCCCTACAGAATTAAACAGAATACAATAATAAACTATTGGGTCTATAATATTATTATGATAATACATGGGGCTTGAAAAAATTTTAAAGATTGATTTATGAGTTTTTAATCCTTTTAAGGTTTGAATTATCATTTTTAAAATATTTGAAAGTTATTTGAAAATTAGATTTCTATTTTTTCAAAATTAATGAATAGTAAAATTACTATTTTACCTTAACACTATTAGTTTTTTTTTTTTTTTAATAAGCTTGATTTTGGGTGAGAAAATGTTATTTACTCTATAAATAATAATATTTAAAATTTGCTTATTTTGTAATTGAGTTCCCTTGAAATGACACTACTTCTTCCGGCAAATATATATGTATATAAAAATATCAAATGACAATCTTCATGGAACTAATTTAAGCATAAAATAAAAACAAGCAATTTGAATAACAAAATCAGAGCATAGATGGAGATTTCTTATACACATCTAACATAATATGAGTTTCAAACATCACCAACTCTGCCCTCTTCAAGCTCAGTTCCAATTCCATTTCTTCAACTTCTTTCCATTGCTGCAACAACTCTAACATTTTACCTTCTCCTTTATGTTTAATCACTTCCCTAACGACATTCTTTCCCAACCCAATATTTAGCTTTTTACAAATAATTTTTGAAACCTCCTTCCCACTCGTACAATTATCTTTATTGCTTCCCCATAAGCTAAGTGAAAGCTCAAACAGTTTGTTTTGATGTGGAGTAGCAATGGCCTTACCTTTGACAAAATTACTCTGAAATTTTTTCTTCAAGCTCTTCAATTTTTTGACAAGTTGGCGTTTGGAATAATCATTGGAAAATGACTGTTTGATAAAGTTAAAAAAAAGAGTTATGTGGCCAAGTTAAAAAAAGAGTTCAGCATCTGCTCGAAAGTGTCTAGACTCATCGGGAATTCCCAGCGCACCTTCAAAACTTTTTCTTTTACGAGAAATATCCTACAAAAAGTTTAAAAATTCGTAAGACATTCATAAAAAACAAACAAGTAACCACAAATGTAGTAATGTTGAAAAAAAATGACAAAATTTAAAAAATAGGATTTCATTATGATAAAACGGTGAAAATAAAAAAAAAATAATTGATATTCGAATTCTAAACGTTTAAATACCCTAGAAAGTTAACAATCAAAAAGTCGTTCAAAAATTTGAAAATTACAAGTCAATATATCTTAAAACGGTGAAATTTGAGAAAACATAACTGAAATTTAAATTTTATATATTGAAATACCTTAGAATGTCAATAATCAAAAAATCATTCGAAAATCTGGAAAATACAAGTCAAAATATCCTGAAATTGTGGAATTTGAAAAAACGAAACTGAAATTCGAATTTTATACGTTGAAATACCTTAGAATGTCAATTATAGAAAAATCGATCAAAAATCTAGAAAATACGAGTCGACATATCATAAAACGATGAAAAACAAAAAAATGAAACTGAAATTCGAATTCTAAATGTTGAAATACCCTAGAATGTCAATAATCAAAAAATCATTCGAAAATCTGTAAAATACGAGTCCATATATCCTAAAACAGTGAAATTCACAAAAAACGAAACTAAAATTCAAATTCTAAACGTTGAAATACCTTTGAATGTCAACAATGAAAAAATCGTTCAAAAATATGAAAAATACAAATCGATATATCTTAAAACGGTGAAATTCGAAAAAACAAAACTGAAATTCGAATTTTATACATTAAAATACCTTAGAATGTCAATAATTAAAAAATCGTTCGAAAATCTGAAAAATACGAGTTAAGATATCCTAAAATGGTAAAATTCGAAAAAATAGAACTAAAATTTGAATTCTATATGTTGAAATACCTTACAATGTCAATAATAAAAAAATCGCTCAAAAATCTTTAAAATACTAGTCAGTTTATCCTAAAAAGGTGAAAATCAAAAAAATGAAACTGAAATTCGAATTCTGTACATTGAAATACCTTAGAATGTCAATAATCGAAAAATCGTTCGAAAATCTTGAAAATACAAGTCGATTTATCCTAAAACAGCGAAAATCGAAAAAAACGAAATTCAAATTCAAATTCTATAAGTTGAAATACGTTAGAATGTCACCAATCGGAAAATTGTTCAGAAATATGAAAAATACGAGTCAATATATCATAAAACGACGAAATTCAGAAAAACGAATCTGAAATTTAAAAATACGAATCGATATATCCTATAAACGAAAAACCGAAATGTTGAGCTGAAATTATGTTAGTATATCGTAAAATGTGCCAAAAAAACACAAAAATAGAAAAACCGAATGTAAAATTCGAAAACTACGTATCGAAAAACCCTAAAACAGAAAAAACAGATATAAAATTCAAAATCTACACGTCGAGAAACCTAGATATGAAAAATATCAATTTACCCCCTCAGAAAATTTCTACTATAACAAGTCCAATATTTATCCCTTACCCCCTCAGCAATTTTCTAATCTATTAGCACCCCTGCAGTTTCAAAAAAGTAAATTCCCCCCCCCACGGTTTTCACGGCATTAGCCCACTGTCTCGTGGTAAATTTTAGAAACACCCCCGTGGACTAACTGTTCTCCCCTAGCTCCCTAATATTTTGAAAACGCTACTTCACCCCCTAACCCACAGTCAAACTCTCCTGACCATGGGAGATTTCGTCTTGACCGTGGGATCCATTGTTCCCACGATCAGAGCGCCGATCACTTCGAACCCATTTTTTGGCTAAAAATTCGCCATTTTGGCCTCCAATTTCAACACAAATCAAATCTACATAGGCTATAACACAAAACCCCTCAAGAAATTCAACAAAAACAACCAAAAATCAAAACATTTTAAGCATTATTCAAAATCGAAACCCTAAACTTTGAAACTGCAAAATCTCCCTCAAATCTCAATAATATGAACAATAACTTGATTCAAACAAGAATAGGGAAGATGTACTAACCTTCTTTACCATTTTCGGTCACTAGAAAACACGAAAATCTCTTCGCCCGTGAGATGACCGTGGGAAGGGAAAATTTCTTGAATTTGCACAGTGAAACCATAGAAAATTACTGTGAGAAATATGAAAATTTCCTTGTTTATATATAGGGGCAGTTTCGTCATTGCACAAAAATCAGACATTTTTGCTTAAACCTTATTGTTTTGGGCAATTTCGCTTAAACCCCCTTAATTTTGGCCATTTAATATAATTTCCCTAAATTTATTTATATAATTCTGGCTTTTACATTTATTCCACAATTAGCAGAACACAGCCCTTTTACACAAATATAATATACATAACAGGTGCATAGCAATCGACATCTTCTCCGGAGGGATCCAGCTCCTGCAGAAAACAACTCCACAGGGTCAAGTACACAACATAAAGCTACCTTTTTGAGGAGAGGGTGGGAAAAGAAAAACCCTCTCACTCAAAACCTTTGTGTGTGTGTGAAGTAACGGCACAAGTATATATGGAAAGCAGAAAAACACCTCAATAAGAGGATCCCGGCCAATAATGGAAAATACTTCCTCTGCTGGTTTCCTAATAACCCTTGCTCTGGGACCATAGTTTTTATATACATGGTGCACAAAACCAGACATCTTCCTCTTTTTGAAGAAAAGAATTCATATAAGATATTAGAAGAACAAGAAAAGAAAATTTCCAGTATATATTGAAATTGAAGCAGGCTATTGAAATATGCATGTGCTCAGCAGATAGACAGATATTGACAAAATGCAACAATTACCTGTTCTTCTCACCTTCGATAAACTCAGGAATATTGTCAATATTACCTATCTCAATCAGCATCTTAAGCACAGCCTATTACAACCAAAAAGGCAAAGGGCATTAAAGAAAAAGGCAAGAGAGGAAATAGCAACTTTAACTCCTTATAAATGTAGCATACTTCTTTTGCCGTTCATTTCAAGGGTATAAACTGCAGGACTTCTGCTTCTTAGTCTGAAATTTATTATGAAGATGAAAAAAAAATATATGCTTGCCTCATTTGCTCCACCATGAAGAGGACCATATAGGGCTCCAACAGCTCAAGCAAAAGCAGTATGTACATCAACACCACTGCAAACAAAAGCAGAAAGTACAAAAGAAGAATTTAAGACTGATTCATTTCATTTGAGTTTGAGTTCTATAGTGCCTACCTTGATGCAAGATGACAAGCAGCAGCTGTAGAGCAATTCATTTCATGTTCAGCATGCAGCATGAAGAGAACATCAAGCACACGTGCTAGGCGAGGATTCGGTTTATAAGCTCTATTGCCCCTACAAGTTTTTTGGAGGAATCTTACTTAGTTTTAAGGTGGCCCCACAAATCCTTAAATGAAAATACTTATGTATTTGAATCAGAAGCCATAATTGCATAACATTCTAAAGCATTATAAATTGAATATGTACAGTTAACCAATATAAAGTAGTTTTAAAAGAAAAACCTCAAACAAATGGAGAACGCATAAAGAGTCAAGCATGAACAGGAAGTTTTCTGCACAAGAAAGATTGCTGGAAGGCAGAATTGGAGGCCTTCCTGCCATTGACAACATTGATAATGAGTGAAAAGTGCTGAAAAAAAATCAAGTGATGGATGTGGCTTCAGTTTAATGAAAGGCAAAATAAAAGAAGGAAGATTGAATGAGCAAACCCTGCCAAGAACACGAGCTATTTGTTTGTCTCTCACTTGTTTTGATTTATAGGGCATGAATCATTAAAAATTCATGCCCTATAAAGGTCACTCAGCATAAATTAAAGATGCCAAAATCCATATAAAAACTAAGGTATTCTATTGATTAATGCTATACTTAACAGAAATTAAGATACCAAAATTCATTTAAGAGGTTGATAACTTCAGAAAGTAAGGAATTCCATCACTATATGGCATATACTCAACATCCAAATTACTTAATTAAACAAACTCAATTTCTTTACCAAACTTAACATAGGTGAAAAAGATGAAGAAGAAACTCATGAAAAGATAAGCAACTTCAACGAATGTACTAGATTTAGTCAATTCCTCAATACGATAACTCTTATATCTTAAAATTCTCTTGTGTCCATCAATATACAAATCAATGACCGTACAGGTTAAAGCTGACAATTTTTAACATGATTTGCTAATCCGATACAACATGATACGAAAAACATAGGGTTAGGGTTGAGATTTTTGACACAAAATTTATTCCGGGTCAACCTAACATGAAATCAAATAAAATAGTATTCAGGTTCACAAGAAAATACCCCGATATGACACGAATCAACTCAAATATTTTAGAGAAATGTTACTTTAATATAATTTATTAGGAATAAATTATAAAAATATTAAACGACAATATCAACAACAATTAAAATCTTAATAAATTGCATATAGTTGTATCTTTATATAATTATAATTACTCTTATTATTTTTTAATTTAAATATTTTTATTTTATTATTAAGTAGTAAGAATTTGGTTTAGTTAGTTAAATTAAAGATGTTTTTTTTTAAGTTTTTACTCTTATAATTATATATTGTATCTTTATAGTAAAAATTTGAAATATTTACTGATTATATATAATTATATCTTTGTATAATTATAATTATTTTTATTATTTTTATTTTTATTTAAATATTCTATTTTATTACTAAGTAACAAAAATTTAATTTAGTAAGTCAAAGTATTGATATGTTTTAAAAGTTATATAAATTTTAGATCATTTGTTAATAAAATAAAATGTTATTTTATGTGTTTTATTAATAGTATATTTGAGTAATTTAGTGAGGAAATTAAAACGATAAAGGTACTTTGAAAAGTGAAAATAATAGATAATTTTGAGTTTATTTAGGTTAAGTCAAGTCAATTCGAATATTAAAAAGTTGGGTTAAGGTGAAAAGTGTTGATACAAAATCCAATTATAATTTAAATTGGGTTAGGGTTTAAAGTCTATGATACAAAAATCGAATTAATACTCCGTTAAGATGAACTGCTAGATCTAGTACAGGTGCTGTGTTTAAATACCCTGCCTGGATCATATAGCTTCCTTTGTCATTCTTACCTGTACAAATATGTATGGAAATTAAAATAAGTAAAAATAAAAAATTGAAATAATTATCTAAAAGTACTATCATTGTTGTGGTTGTTGTAAAATAAGAACCTTCTTTAAATCAGCGGTTTTAACAGTGCCTTCCTCAGAGACGTTAATTTGATTTCTGTCGTCCACAATTGTCAACTCGCCCTTGAGATTGGGCGGTGGAGCGACAGTTGACTGAGCTGAGAGGTACCATGGCCCGAGTAATGTTTCGCGGTTAGAGCCAATTTCATTTGACGCTAAATGAGCTGAGAGCACGGCCAAACGGCCACATGTGTTATGATATTGGGCCTATCAAATTGGCACTGCTCTTCTTCTTTTAAATTGTAAATGCTGCATGTGTTAGTGATATATATATATATATATATATATATATATATGTGTGTGTGTGTGTGTGTGTGTGTGGGGATAATAATTAAAATAGGCAAAAATTTTTCCGCTTATACCTTTTTAGGCAAACGCATAGTAATTTTATTTTTATAAGCAAAACTTTTTATAACTCCAAAAATACCCTCTCAGCCCTGTATACGTAGGCGCTGGAAGGAAAACTTGAGTGCGTGAGTGCGTGCAGAGTGCGCGCGGTGCGTGCGTGCGGTGCGCGCAGTGCGTGTGGTGCGTGAGCAGTGCGCGCACCCTGATTAATATATATAAACAAAGTGTGAGGGTGCGCGCGCAGTGCGTGCAGTGCGCGCACCCTTTTTTTTAAATATATATGTATATATATATATATATATATATATATGTATATATATATATTAAATAATATAAAAAAATATAATAAATAAATATATATATTAAATATTATAATATTTAATATAATATATATAAATAATAATAATAATAATTTTTAAATATATATATTATATTATTATATATTATATATAATATTATAATATAATAAATATATATAATAATATAATATTATATATATATATAATATGTACAGTGCATGCACTGCATACGCACTGTGCGCGCACTGTACACTCACTGTTTGTGCACTGCGCACTGCACGCACCACGCGCACCACGCACTCACGCACTCTGCGCGCACTCCGTACGCACCCACGCACTCCGCATGCACCCACATACTCCGCGCGCACTCCGCACGCACCCACGCACTCAAACCTTTCTTCCAGTGCCTACGTATACAGGGCTGAAAGGGTATTTTTGGAGTTACAAAAAAATTTGCTTATAAAAGTAAAACTACTGTACGTTTGCCTAAAAAGGTATAAGCGGAAAATTTTTTGCCTATTTTAATTAATATCCCATGTGTGTGTGTGTGTGTGTGTATTACATCAAACCACGTGTTTAGCGTGATGTCATTATTAAAACCAATTAATAGTTAATATATAATATAATAACAAATATTTTCTTGAATAGATAAAAATAACAATGTTATGTATATTTATTTGTTTGTGTATAATTTGAGTATATAGATAATATATTATCAAGTAATTAAATATAATTTTACTTTTAATTTAAATTCATCTAATCATATAACAATAAATTATCTGTATACTCAAATTGTATATAAGAAATATATACATATAGTTTTATTGAATAAAAATTAATAAAAGTTTTTTTTTATATTTAAAAAACAGTAAAACTATACGTATTCATCTTGAATACACAAATAAATATATATTTGATGTGAATCATTATATGATTACATAATTTTAAATGCCCAACAAGGTTAGTAAATCATTCATTATCAACTTTTAATCATTTTGGTGTTGATATTTCATTGATTCGATAAAGATTTTTCACATTTTAAAGTTACAATTTTTGGTATGAACAATCCATTTTATGAGTCACTTTTTGCATATTTTGGATTAATTTCTTGAGGGTTTCTGTTTTATAATAGACATAAATTTGTTTGATGTTGAAATTGGAGTCAAAAATGCATTTTGAATCGAAAAATGTGGCAGCGTTGGGTTTTCGGGTTTTCATGATAAGGGGAAAAAACGAGTTCTTAAATAGTATATAACCTTTGCAATACTTCGCGATAGGGGAAAAAAGGGAGTTTTTTATTTAAACCATCTTATAATATTTAATATTAAAATATCTCTCATATTTTTTAATATTTTATTTAACTCACTATAATTTTTTAGTAATTTATTCAACACTTTCATATATTGTCTTGTATTGAAATTGATCTATTTATTCCTAATATTTGATTTAAAACCTTCATGCATTATTTAATATCAAAATGTTTTTCATATTTTTTTTAATTTTTGTTTAACCGCTAAATTATTATCAAATCTCTAAATGCCCTTTTTACATAAAATACGAACTAGATTTAACAAATAAAATTAAGTTTTGAGTTAAGATTCGTATAAATATATTTTTCTTAAGAATTGATTTTTTTTTCAATTCAAATTTATAAATACGAATTTTTTTCCTTCAAACAAACTTGCAATATCAAATATTAAGTTAAAATAAGAGTGAGAGTGAGTGTTTGAATAATATGAAAAATATATATAAGTGAGGGGTTTATATAAAAGTGGTGAAAGGTAGTTTTGGTATTATAAAAAATATTTAGGATATTTTTGTTACGAATAAGAAAAGTGGACATTTTTACTTAAAGAGGGACAAAATAGTCATTTACTTTAATTTTCCTATAATGATATTTATATATTTGAATAAATAATCTTTACTTAATAATAATGTGTATAATTTTATAGTATCAATCGATTTGATAGATTTCACGAGGAATACTTGTGACTATATTTTACTACTCAAGTGAACCATTGACTTCAAGGGAACTACTGATGGGTTTGCAGCGTCTCTAAAGCGTGGCATATGACTTGGCATTTCAGTATAATTTCCCAAACTGCTGGACTGACTCAAGCGTTATTGTAGCTAGGCATAGATAAGAAATGGCCATTCACCATGAACACGGGCAAGTTACTCAAAATTATAGATGGATTCCTTCGCCACATAGATAGATAATTTTAAATGATATATAAAATAGTGGCCACATATAACTTGTTCCCTAGCTAGCTACTTACTTACAATGGTTTCTGTAAACATCTAAGATCAATTTAGTTTGATATTGAACCACTTGAGCCTTGTAAATATTAAGCTCCATCTCCATGATTTTGATTTCCCTTAATTTGCTCTCAATCTCGGCCTTCTTACTTGCTGCAATAACTTCATACAATTCCTTCAAAACAGATTCATCTATGCCTGAGTTGTCAGAGTTAAACTGTTTTATCTCCTTTATGTAAACCAAATTTTTCTTCAAGTCCATCCCTCCCTTGAAATTAAAGAAATGACGATAATAATATAAATATACAAGAAAGAAAACTTTACAAGTAGTAAATGCCAGATTGATTACCTTTGCTCCACAACTCCAATCAATGGGTATTTCAGAATTATCAACAATCAGCCAACATATATATATATATATATATATATATATATATATATATATATATATATAAATTATTAAGAAGATGGCAAAGCTTGAGGTTGCATTGCATTGGGAAGGTAATTAAGCTCTTTCCAATTAATAATAATTATCCTTATTACTGCTTAAAGAAGACAGAAAGTTGAGCCTAGAGAAATCAAAAGTTGCATAATGCTTTAAAAATACTTTCTTGTTACGTGTTCCAATGTATGCCATTTCAAAATCTCATTTAATTATTCTTTCAACATTCATTTTTACGCAAACAAATTAAACATTCAACAAACTCTAGGTTTAGGTTTAAAATCAAATCCATAAATAAAATTAAACGTAACTAAATTATCTAGTAAGAATTAAAGTTTGTGATTAATATATTTATTTATATATAGACAAGGCTACCTACATATATGTAGAGTAGAGATACTTTTTATTTCTTGAAAAGAAAAGAAAAAAATAAACTGTTTCACTTCTCTAAATTAATTAGGGAAGTGAAACAGTTCCATTAATTTAATTTATAGACATGGATCAACTCATTATAATTAAAGTATTCGTTGGATTTGAATTCCAAAAACAAATAAAAATTAATTATAAACTCTGAATCTGGAACATAAAAACATCAACACTAAATAATTCTTCTTTTTTGCATATTAACTAAATAAACATGCAAAAAAGTTTCTCCTTACGAATGCCATTGGGAGACTGCTTACCAAACTTTAATCTAGAGAAGGCGATTTGCAACCATGGATTTTTTATGATGGCTCCAAATAGTTGGAATCCTTCAACAAAAACTTTACAACGTCCTTTACGACTTGCAGACTCTGCACATTCCGTTAATGTATCAATTTCACATCCTTCAGGCGAAGACTTCCTTGCTGTTGATGTTTATGATAAAGTTTCATTAGAAGATGAGCAAAGCATAGTTAAACAAGTAGCAAGAATGCTAAGGATTTCTCAGAAAGATGAGATGGATTTAAGAGAGTTCCATGCAATTCATGCAGAAGCAAAAAATAGAGGATTTGGTCGACTTTTTCGCTCGCCTTCTCTCTTTGAAGATATTATCAAATCAATTCTGCTCTGTAATACAACGTAAGACCAAGTTTGTTTGTTTGTTTATTTATTTATCATTTGGTTTGTTACATATATATATTAATTATATTAGCATAACTATTAATTTGGGTATACACAGGTGGCAGCGAACATTGAGAATGGCAAGGGCTCTATGCCAAGTTGAAGCTGAATTATTTCCTAATTCATTGGGGAATTTCCCAACCTCAAAACAAATAGCCAGCTTGAATGAACATGTCTTGAAAAAACGATGCAAGCTGGGATATAGAGCACGAACTATTCTTCAATTTGCCAAAAATATTGAGCTGGGGAAAATCAATATAAACGAATATGAAGAACATGTTTCGTGGAAGCCACTTTACAAAGCATTGAAGAAGAATAGAGGATTTGGTCCTTTTGTGTGTGCCAATATCATGTTTTGCATTGGTTTTTATAACAAGGTTCCATCAGATTCGGAAACAGTCAGGCATTTGAAAGAGGTAGGTTGGTTCGGATTAATTATTTTTATTATTAATTAATTAATCTAATTGTCTTTTCAGATACATTCAAGAGAGAGTTGTAACTCGAAAACAGTTGATAAATATGTGAAAGAAATTTATGATAACTATGCACCATTCCAGTGTCTAGTGTATTGGTAAATTTAATCTTAAATAAATAAATGATAATTATTAATAATTAAGTAGTAATTATTAATAAACATTTACATTTGCATTTCAGGATGGAGATGTTGGAAAGCTACGAAAAGAATTTTGGGAAGCTGAGCGACTTATATAACTCTAGTTATCATATTGTGACCGGTAGCATTAAATTCAAGTTTAAAACATAAATATTTACATACATTTTTTGTGCTACTCAAGCAATTTGGTTGAGAAAAATTTTGGAAATTCTGCAGCACAAACAAGACACACCTACACCTATTTTTTGTGATAACAAATCAACAATTGCATTATCAAAGAATCCAGTTTTTCATGGTCGTTGCAAGCATATAGATATCAAGTATTACAAAATTCGAGAGTTGGTTGCAGAAAAACAAATCAACATAGAATATTGTCCAATTGGTTGCCAAGTTGCAGATATCTTTACAAAGCCATTAAAGACGGAGTTATTTATCAAATTGAAGCAGACACTTGGAATGGCTAATCTCTCTGACTTGGTTTAAAGGAGGCACTGATATTATTAAATCAAGTCAAAACTGTTAGTGGTAGAGTATAAATAGGAGAAAATGGGCTTTTATTATATAAGTGGGTAGACCATGTATTTAGTTAATCATGGGTTGTTAGTGGGTTTTTAGTTGTTATTTTTCAAAGAATTTAATTGCTATTTCTTAGGACATTATGTTGATTTTTTTTATTTATATTGTTTATATAACTCTACATTTTATGAAATCAAAAAACAAAATAAACACAGTATTTTCAGTTTATCTTCTTTCTCCTCTTCTCAAAATTTTAATTGATTCTAGCATTTTTAGTGACATTAATTGACCAACTATGGATTAATTTGGGTAAGGGTAGGGATCAGATTTATTTATGGGACTAATCCTTAAATATTAAAGGAATATTTATTTATTTTTGGAATTTTTAATAAGCATTATACAAAAAATTTAAGCTTTACGAAGGATTTTTTTTGTAATGTTTAAGCCATATGAAAAGTAGGTATTGATTTATTTATATTAATTAATGTTAGTAATTATATTCCAGTTGTATACAAAATGAAATTAGTAATAGCATTAAAAATTAATGCAAAATTAAATGCGACAAATGGTTTTTATCCTTACTCTTTCCAAAATTTTAGATTACAAAATTAAATGCAAAATTAATGTTATATTAAGTAATTTTCCTTATTATTTATTTATTTATATTTCTCTTTTAGTAGTAAAGTAATAAATAATAAATAATAAATATTATTGTAATTATATCTAGAATAGAATGGTGAATGGTCCATTAATTAATTTAATTATCCATTCAATGCATGCACAACTAACTATATATAATACCCTCTTAATATCCCATCCCATCTCCCATCTAGTTTATTCATCAATGGAAGGCCCCAACATTCTTACAGAGAAAACCAAAAAAGCCTGGACTGAAGACCAAGAAATCTCTATCTTGACTGCAGTGATCCAGTTCTCCGCACAAGGTTTGAATCCTTCAGCCTACTTGACTGATTTCTATGCATTCATAAAACGAACACAAAGTGGCGTTGATATTTCTCAAAATGAGTTGCAGAAGAAACTGATGGAAATGAGGAACAATTACAAAGAGACTTTGATTAAGTCACCAGCTGAGATTGTTTCAGTTTCTGATGATACCCATCAGAAGAGAATATTGAATTTGTCGAAACAAATATGGGGTGGTTTAGTGAGTGCTCAAGTAACAAGTAAAACTTGCTTGAAAGGAATGAGGATATTTTATGAAAAGAATGTGAGGCTGGGTCGAGTGAAAATGATGAAGAAGAAGGATAAAAAAAAGTATGAAATGAAGTTGAGGGAGATTGAAAGAATGGAGATGAAGCTGAACCTAAAGAGAGCGGAGATTGTCAAGAGCCAGACGAAGTTTTTGTTGGAGACTTACGATGAAATCATGAGATGAAATAAATTTAGTTAAGAGAAAAGTCTCACCATTGCATTGCATTGCATTGAAGGTTTAATTTAGTTTTTTTTTTTTTTATATGTTTGATTTGAAGTAAAATGTCAAGAGACTTTTAAGTTGTGTTTGTTTCATTGATTGATTTTCTTATTATTTCGTTGAAAGATTTTATTTTATTATTTATGTTTATATTTATACACAGCTATTAAATTAAATTCATTGGGATGATAAGAGTCGAATGAAGTTTTTAAATAATAAGAAATTAAGCATTTACTTTTGATTTCTTGATGTAATAAACTTTCTGTCTTCTCCATTTAAGTTTATAATTTTTTTCATTAACAAATAAATAAATATATTATATTCCATATTTATTCAATTCCCAATGCCAAATGCAACATCAACTTGATAGAACGCTTCCAATTCTCTCTATTTATTTGTTTATTCACATTTTTTTATTTTATTGGGCTTTGCGGCTTTATTCATTATTAAGAAACATGACTTAAAATTTAAATCAATCCAGAAATTTCTATATATATGCTTGAGATTACAGATTCAAACAAGAACAGGAATCACCAAACTACTGTTGGTAAATATACCCTTTACGTATTTCCAAAATATATAGAGGAGAAGAAGGAGAAGAAGAAGAAGCAAATCTGCCGGATAATTATTATCACCCGGAAGTTTAAAAGGTTGTTTGTTTGTTTTTAATATATATATATATATATTCTTTTTGTTGTTAGTTTATAATCCTCCACCCCAAAAGTAAAACAAATATGAGCTGTCTCCACACCATGCGATTACTTTCAATTAATATATTGGAACTTTAAATTTTAACTGGATAGCTTTCATCCAACTACAGCTGATAAAATACACAACCACCAAATCTTGGTGCAAGCGTATCCTTATTCATTCCCAATGCCTCACCATTTCCAAGCTCTTAAGTTTCATTATACTGCATAATCAAATATTGGAAAATAAGCCTTTTTCTAATCTTATAGGATCACTTCGCTTAAATATGCTCTTTCAAAATAATTTGAATTGAATAACCAAATTAACATGGAGTACATTTATGAGTGATCTTCATAATCAAATGGAATAAAATTTTTTGTGTTAATACAAGCTTGAATTTATACATTAAGCTTACAAATAAACAAAGAAATAACATAATATATAACAAGGAAATTAATAATAAGAAATATTCTAATATTACCTTAAGAGGATTTCGTCTCTTTATATTTGCTTACTCAAGCAACTGCACTTAGGGTAGTGGGTAACTCAGTGAGTAGTGGTTTGATGAATTTGCAAAAAAGAAGTTGCTTATGTCTTTAGGGTGATAAGCTAGTTTGGTTATGGTGAGAAGATTGATGTCGATAGTTTTGATAATAATTTTTGGACATGGCTAGTAGAGGTTGACATAAGTATAAATAAATAATATGCCTTTTTTTTTTTGTTTGTGCTTCAATCTTTACGTGTGCTTCATGGTTGATGAGTTTCATATGCAACTCATTAAAGGTGATTATAGTTTCTTGAACATGCATTACAAGTCCTTATAATCATCATCAAGACTAGAAAGGATTTTTAACACAAAATCTTTATTGTCTATTATTGCATTTATCATTACAAGTTTATTTGTATAGATCTTGATTTGTTGCATATATTTGATGATTAATTTGTTACTTTTGTTAAAAATGCAAAGTTCTTTTTTTAATTGGTTAAGTCTCTCACAAGATAATTGTCTATTTCATATTATTTATACTTATCTATTTAGTATCTATTTAGCAAGATGCAAGATGCCATGACAAATATGCATGAATTTCTCAAAGTTGTAAGGATTTTTTACACCGTTCTAATAAAATCGAACTAACTATTAGAAAACTCTAAAAACATAAATAAGCATTACTGAATCTCTTAAAGTAATTTCATCATTGACAAACTACCAAAACAATAGCCTTAATTATTATAAGACTTGTAAACATCTAACACCATACTGAGATGCTTTTGGACGAATTGTGTCTTCTTAACGATAAGCTCCAACTGCAACATATTAATTGCCTTTTTCATATACATTGTTGTCCCTTGGATTACTTGTGCTTTTTTCATGTTAATCTCCAATTGAAAAAGTTGAAGGGCAATAAAGTCGCCGTCAAGCTTCAATCTCTCATCTACTTCTCCAACCAAATCCATTGCTTCGCCATTAACACAGGAATATAGCTTAATTGGACAGCTGAAGCTTTCAACAGAAGCACAAACAATTGAAGCAGCTCCCCATATTCTTTTGGAAAGCCTAAACAACTTCTTCTCATGCCTACTAAAACTGGACTTGTCCTTGTTTAGATTATCCTTGAACTTTCTTTTCATTTTGTGTAATTTATCCTTTAGTTGATGTAAAGTAAAATTTCCTTTGAGTAATCTTTTCATATAATTAAAGAAGTATACCATACTGGAAGAATAGTCAACCCCCCTTTCCACTGAGAGTCTGATGACGCCCCTCAAGATGGCTATCTCTTGCTCCTCACTCCAAAACCTTCCAAATGCCTCACTGGGTTTATATTCTTCATATTCTTCATCCTCTTCAGATGTGACTTCCCTGTATATTTCTTTTATATCTTCTTCATATTCCCAAGAAGACCTCTTCGTTGGTGCCATAAATGAGGATTAGCCTTTGCTGGAAGTTAATGAAATGTACAGAAACAAAGTACAAACTTAAGTAGAAAATAATGTCAATATGTGTATAGAGATAGCAATAAGTTAGAATGGTCAAAATAAAACACAATTCTCCCCAACCTAAAAAACTTCAAATATAACGTTCATAAAACGTTGACTGATTTCTGCCTACTTGACTGATTTCTATGCATTCATAAAACGTTGTTCATTTTTAATAACTAAATAATAACTATAAAAATACTATATATGCGTGAAATTACAAATTCAAAGAAGAGAAAGACTCACCAAACTTCTGTTGGTAAATATACCCTTTACTTATATGTTGAAAATTCAGTTGCCAAAATATATGACGAAGAAGAAGAAGAAGAAGAAGAAGAAGATGAAGATGAAGATGAAGATGAAAATTCAGTTGCCAAAATATATGAAGAAGGAGAAGAAGAAGAAGAAGATGAAGAAGCAATCTGATGGGTAATTATTATCACCCGGAAGTTTAAAAGTTTGTTTATTTTTAATAAATTAATATATATATTTATATTTATAGTCTTTTTATCAGTTTATAATCCACCACCCCAAAATTAAACAAATATGAGCTGTCTCCGACCATGCAATTACTTTCAATTAATTTATTGGAACTTTAAATTTCAATTGGATAGCTTTCATTCAAATACAGCTGGTGAAATATACAAGCACAAAATCCTTATTCATTCCTAATGCCTCACCATTTCCAAGCTCTTAAAGTTTCATTATACTGAATAATCAAATATTGGAAAATAAGCCTTTTTCTAATCTTATAGGATGACTTCGCTCAAATATGCTCTTTCAAAATAATTTCAATTGAATAACCTAATTAATATACAGTCCATTTATGAATGATCTTCATATTTGAATGGAAAAAAACTTTGTGTATTAATACAAGCTTGAATTTATACATTAAGCTTATGAATAAACAAAGAAATAACATCATATATAACAAGGAAATCAATAATAAGAAATATTCTAAAATTATTCTAATATTACCTCAAACTCTCGATAGTTTGACTTTTTGCTTGGCTTTCAAAACTGGCGTGTCAGATGCCTATCCCCAAGCTTCTGCTTGGCTCTTTTCCTGACTAGGGATCTCTAGGGCATTTTTGATTAATTGTAGAAACTAATTAATTAATTAATTAATCTAATTGTCTTCTCAGATACATTCAAGAGAGAGTTGTAACTCGAAAACAGTTGATAAATATGTGAAAGAAATTTATGATAACTATGCACCATTCCAGTGTCTAGTGTATTGGTAAATTTAATCTTAAATAAATAAATAAATGATAATTATTAATAATTAAGTAGTAATTATTAATAAACATTTACATTTGCATTTCAGGATGGAGATGTTGGAAAGCTACGAGAAGAACTTTGGTAACTCTAATTATCATATTGTAACCGGTAGCAGCATTAAATTCAAGTTTAAAACATAAATATGTATACATACATGTTTCTCATCTTCTTATAATATTGATATTATTATTATTATTATTGCAAACCCTAATTAAAGGGCTCTCTTTTTACCATTCATTTGACCTAAATTCTTATCAAAGAGTCTGATGGCAAATTAATTGATTCTTATCTTATCATCAATAAATTTTAAGGAGGCGTGTAACCCTTTAATCAGTGGAGATTTTTGTGTGTGAATGGATTATGTTTTGTGTGTATAGATTATTTATTTATTTATAAAGAAAAAAAGATTTTGTTGGATAGCCATTGTTAATCATCATCTAGTTTATAAAATTCAACATTGGCTTATGGTAAACCTCTGGGTTATTGGTGATAAGCCGAAAGAAAGAGTAAGCATAATTCATACACGCCTTAAACCTTCCACCATTGCTTGTAAAAAATACAAGAATTGTTGGTAAATAAAAATCCCAAGTGTCATATCAAAAAATCTACCATACCTTCCTCTCCTTGTTCTTCCTTTCCCTAACCTAAACTCATTCATTGAGTTTCTCCAATTCTTGTACAACATTACTTAAACCATAAATACACATTTTCATTACCTATTTTAATATTTAATAAAAACAAATAAAAAATTAGGATATTATACTTAATTCAATTGCATAACACCACAAACATCTATCAACATACCTCTAGTTTGTCCTGCTTAGCCTTATGCTTATGAGGAAGGGCGCGAAACTCTTTAGATAGCCGCATGCATTCTTTCATACTTTCAGGTGATGCAAAGTCAAGTGCAACTTTTATACATGACTGCAAACAAAACCCTAAACCCTATCAAACCAACAAAACTTACCAAAATAAAATTGTATCATCAAGGATTTACACACACACCTTCAGATTTCTCACTTGATGGGGACATCCAGCCGGTATAAGGACTGCCTCTCCAACTTTCTGAACAAAACTCCAAGGCTCTATGCCTGCATTTAAAAAAAAAAACAAAGCTACTTACTCTGCCATAATTCTAAGTAATTAACATCAACTTAAACCAACCAAATTCCTCTTTCAGCTTTCTCTTATGATGCTTCGTCAAGTAGAATGTTTGATCATGAATCGGGTGCACAACCTATATGACAAATAGGCAAGTCAAGTATCAGTATCCTTGGTTCAATATCCTAATTATCATGTTATCTCTACCATCCACAATACAAAATATGAAACTTTAATTATTTACCACATTCGTCTCACATTTATGACCATAATAAATAATTCTTCATTTCTTTATAATCTCTGAAAGCCCATAATTTAAATATGTAGAGTAGCTATAAAAAGAATTACAAAAAAAATTTATACCTGTTCTACTGGAGAACAATAAACATCCCTGAACTCCTTGTGATGAAGCTTAAGATATTCCTCAAGTTTCGGCACATCCAACCGCCGGAAAATATCCCAAAGAGCACCACCATCTGAAGCCTCTATTGTTAAAGGGTCAAAAAACTTAGACCTAAACCTTTCTGAGGGACATTCCTTTTGTTGTCTTTCATGCTCAAGTTCCAACAACTCTCTTTGGTTTTGAGCATCATGCAATTTCTTCAAATTTTCTATTTTAGCAAGCTGTTCAGAACTCGGGATAACATCCGCGGTATGCATCAAAATATTCACCTGAATTATGCAAAACCAACCAAATAGTTAATTACAAAAACAAACAAAGAGCATGACAAATCACAATTTAATCAATCAAAGGTTCCCAACTTCTAAGGCCCAAGTGTAACTTTTTTCTTGACAAACTTTTACTGCATAGAAACAAACTCACCAACCACGTTTAAAAAACTAAAATATATGGACTGATGTCCTATCCAGAACATACATTACAAAAGAGATAAGATTTAAGAAGAAATTGATAATAAAAAATAGTTAATAACATTAACAGGATAAATAAATTCAAATTTTATCCAAAAAATTATGATAAATCATTAAAAAGTAAGAAAATAAAGAAATTTTCAAATTTTCTTCCTTTAAAATATAAAATATCAAAAATCCTTCAAACTGCTTAATACCTAGCACTTACGCTACCAAACATCCTATACATTGTTAATTTATTCTCTTCAAGCTAAACTTTATTTAGAAAAAACCAAAAGATTTCTTGCAAACAGCGTAAACATTAGTGGGAAGATTTTTTAGCACTCCTAGGTTATAAATGTTGCATATACACCCCAAAACTTCTTAGCTATAAAATTTTATTTTAGACATCTCAACATTATGTAGACAAATTACAACACTTCTTAGCTAATAAATTTATCACTTACCCCCTTTTCAAAGTTTAACAAATCTGTTAAATATTGTACAAAATTCAAAGTACCTATACATTGAACTTCATTTTTGAGCCAAAATTCATCAATTTAAACCCTAAACCCATGCAGATCCACTCAATCTATTACAAATAGATTCAAAACTTAATGAACCCAAAAAAATTCACAACTTAATCACAAAAGCAATCCCATCACTAAACCAAAAACACTAATCTCAAACAATAAACCCAAAAATATGGTTGAGAAACACGATTGAGAAGATAAAGAAGATAGATGACAAATATGTCTTATAAGGTTTGAAAGTTGAATATGGACAAATTTCAATCAGTTTCTTGGTTAGAATTGTGATAAAAACTACACTGAAATTTTGAAAATGGCAATAATGGACTAAAAAATTGATTTATATATAGGGGGCATTTTTGTTCATATAGAATTTGTTCGCTATATTGTTTAGTGTTTAAGGTGTTGGCTAATTTCATATAACCCCCTAAAAATGTTGTTAATTTTTAATAACCTGATAAATAATTCTAGGCCACACTGAGATATGGAAAGTTACTATCAATGATACTCCTTTTTGGATGGATGTTTTGTTTTTATTGATAAACATTATTGTATAAATTTTACTTGTTGGATAGGTCTATAATCCTTAGATTTGAGGTTGTTGGACCATCTTGTACACCTATACGAAAAGATACATGTGATCTTTGGAATTAAGGTCACCGAACCATCTTATATAAGGATTGATATGGTTTGACATCAGTCTAACGTAGTCTGATCGAAAGATTGTTAGACAGGTAGTGATTGACCATATCGAGATCTGTATAAAGACTTTGATGGATTAATAAAGGATTTGTCACTCTCGAGCATGAAAGCCGATATCTCAATTAGGGTCTTTTGATGGATGTTAATGACCAATTAAATCTGTGGTGAGAGTAAGATTAAATTGATGCTCGATTTAATATTATCTAGTCATTGACAAAAATCAATCTATGTAATTCATGGAATCTTAAGGGAGACACTTAATTTGCACCTTAGCTTTAAAGAGTTATCATATGATGAAAAAATCAAATTGTACGATTAACTATATCATTGACAAGTTAAAACAAGTCACATGTTGACCTCTACTAATCGAGTAGTCATGATGTTTTGCTAAAAGTCAATCTTGATATATGTCCACACGGATGTCAGATCGAAAGCCTAATGCGAATTTGAACACTACTGATTTAGTGAGGAGCCTATAGGTCACACATAAAAAGAGTTGATGAATTCTAGAGGCATGAGGATTGTCTAAGTTGAGTTTGGTTCTGATTTTGGATGGAAAATCTAGAATCTTATAAGGATATATGGACCTAAAATATATTTTATTGTATTTTGGAACCTTAGTGTAATAATCCTAAAGGCTAAAGGTGTAATAATCTAGAAAAATGCAAGGTATATATCCAATAAGGTAAAGGAAGACTAAAATACCTTAACACATACATAGAAGATATGATTATCAAGGCTAAACCAATGAAAAAAAATCCAAACAATCATAATCATCCAAGTAAGAGTACTAATGCTTAGACAATATAAAGTGTAAGTTCATGTAAAATACATGAATATATTACATAAACTAATAAGTGCTTAACTATGCACAAACAAATCACATAATTATCAACTTAAATAAAATGAAGCACAAGAGTAAGTTTTCAAATGGAAAATAGAGAAGAAGTATAAATGCCATATTGAGTGCAATAAAATGTGATGAAATGCACCATGGCTTCGAATGTATGTACAAGGGCAAAAATATAAATCTATATGAACATTCACACATTTGAAATTGAATACACACCCAAGTTTAAAATGGTGAGAGAAATCCAATGGTATAGTTGAAATCCAAAAAGGATGACCAAAAAAGGTATTTTAAGACAAAAACTGAATTTTGGATGAATTAGAGCAAAATTCAAATTTTTAAGGTCTAAAGTCTTTAGAGATTTTGTTGAAAATTTAGGTGAACTATGATGTTTTTGAAAGAGAATTTTGGTTAGAAAGTGTAGAAAATATGTTAGGAACCAATTTGATAAAAAAAAAGTTGAAGAAACATGATGTAAAAAGTGGAGAAACATTTGCCCTTATACATTGCAGAATACTGTAGTAAACGATCGACCGAATTTTGAAATTAGGTCGACCGAATTTTGACAAATCAGGTTGACCGAATTTTCCAATTCATCAGCTGAATTCTGCAAAATTCTGGTGTATATTTTATGCACTTTGTTGTCCCATATTAAGTATAAACAAGCCAAAATGATCAAACTATGTAATTTTGACTCAATAACATAAAGTACAATGAAATTTGATACTAAATATGAGGAATTAAGTTGGATTGACTCAAATCCTACATTACCTAATTTGATATTCAAAGTAAGCAGATGATAGGATTGATTGATGTTGTGATCCTATGATTTTAGGTTGAATGCCAAAAAGCATTAGGAATTGATTAGGGAATATATGCATTGACCAAAAGACATCTTGTGTGAGTTGTGCATGTACATGTATGGGTGTGAATTATTCCTCCCATATAATGTACATGGTTACTGTGTATAGGTGGGACTTGTACCAACATTGTCAATATTGGCAATATTGTATTATCTTCATATGGCGTTACTGGGGAATGACAAATGAAAAAAAGTATCTCTAGTTGGTTGATTGCTTAGACTGATTCAATTCTTCCCTGTAGGGTGTACAGGTATGAAAGATGACCCACCACTCTATGTGCAAGTCCATTGAGAGATTATGCTCCAATACATCAAAAAATATGGAGAAGTATGAAATCTATGGGTTCCCACTTACATTCCAAGTGTATCATTGTTTATACTTTTTTTGATAGCTAAAAAAAAATATTTACTATAGTGGTAATTTGTGGAATTTGAACATTAATGTTGATATTGTAGTTTCGGATATATGAGACACTAGACACATTAGTTGTCTGAGTGGAATGTTTTGATTATTATATGTGTTCTTGCATGTTTCGATGGCAGACAATAGAAATCCCAAGATGGAGTCATATGGAACAAATATTCAATGGTGATGTGGCTAATAATTCTTAATCAATTAATTTATTGCTTAATTAATTTAGTAATCAACTTGCAAAAAATTTTTATTGATATATTTTAATGAACAGGATGACGTCAATTTCCCATCGTGCCTGTAAAAAATAATGAGGCCACATTATGGTATGTCGATGTTGTTGGGTACATGGGAATGTTGGCTCTACAGTCTTTCTTCTCGTCATTCTCCTCATTAGGAGATAGAGCATCTACTCCTCGTGATATCGCTTCTCCCATCATCTCACCTATTGATGACCTAGGCATGCCCCCCTATAATTGAGCACATATCGTCCACGTCCTCAAGCACGCCCCCCATTACTGTTGATGCCCCAAACATACCCTCATGATCGAGTGCATATCGCTTGCGCCCCCAAACGTGCCCTTCACTACTATCAATGCCGTAGGAATGCCCCCCATTACTCTGTCACCCTTGGATGTTACATTAACTCAATGGGGAAATCTTTTATTAGACGAGATGTATCATTAATATCAAGGATAATATAAAGTAGACACTACTTTTATGTCTTAACCTTGACAAAATATCGATTGATGAAATGACTTGAATGCATAATAACTGTACCATTGAAAGGTTAACATTAGTTTTCTATTGATTCTTTATTAGTAGGGTAACCATAACGTACTTCTAGGAGTCACTCATGGTTTGTGAATAAACAACTGACTGATTATAGATTGATCACGAATTTATGCATTGCTAATACAATAGAAAACCTATGAGTCATATACAATAGAAGATTAATAGTCATAATTAAAAGGTAATGAATTTATTGTATATAGAATGAATCGCACTCAAACATCGTGAGCTTTATTAATAAGTAAATATGAATCTAATCATATTATGATAGATCGATGTCTTACGCATTATTGGACCTAAATATATATGATTAATATATTTGGGGTCAAACAATAATAATCCATAAGTTTGAGGGTTGGAATGCAATTATTGGAAGTTAGATTAAGGTGTAAATGCATAGAGTGAATCACCTTGGGTCACCCTAAAAGTGGTCAATTTAGATCTCTAATAATGTGGCATAATAAATAGGAATGAATATTAAAGACATTAATAAGCTGAATTAATATATAATAAAGAAATAGGCCAAAACTGCAAATACTTTAAGTCATGGGGTGCAATATATAGAGAAGGGATTACGGTCATCAAAATGTCTCATATAAATTGAAACATTTTTACAAACCCATGAATGATAATGCTCCTAGACATCTTCTCCTTTTGCAATAACAAGCGCCCTAAACCAACATTCACACAAATGTATGTTCGTGGTTGCCATCGTGTAGACGAATAAAGGCCCTTCTAATGTTTTAGAAGCTATGGAAGCGCTTGAGACAAATTTGGAGAAGATCTTTATATGAAGGAGTCTCCAAATGCAAGTTTACATTATTACATTCTTTCAATTATATATATAACAACCCCTAGAGTTTAGGGATAAGGTTTTTGTGGTCAAAGTTTTATTATCATACAAGTTTTCGTTGCTAAAGATTGTTAGTATAGGGATCCAAAAATCCAACACACATATCCTCCAACAATAACAGTAGTTTGTATGCACAATACACTCAGGTGAAAGGTGATTTTATTGGCCAACATGACAAATTTTTGACAATCAATGTATGCTTTCTTAGCTAGCCACAGGTGGTCAACTCCTTTATCAAAGCACTGGTACAAATTTGCAAATATTTAGTTTTTCAATCCCTCACAAGCCAAGCAATGTCGTCAAATGTGCAGTGGCAAGCCATTGATCGAAGAGCTTTGCCACCAAATATCTTTTTTTATAACTTTTTGGCGAAATTAGAGGTTTGCAGCGTCTCTAAAGCGTGGCATATATGACTTTGCATTTCAGTGTAATTTCCCAAACTACCGGACCCAAGCCTAAATGTGCACAGGAAAAGGCTAGTATGTTCACCATGTAATGGTATTTACTACTCATAACACTAAGTTTTAAACACCAAGGATTGAGATTGCATAAGCAAAATACCAGCTGTTGTGCAGCAGTATTCAATTGACCAGGTCTCTTGATCCAGATCCTGTGGAATAAATATCTAAGGCACAGTCTGAATATAAAATATTACAGTTGCTAAGTTAATATGATAAAGCTACACAAACATATTCATTTTAATCAAATTAGAAGCACAACTTCAATTTGAGAATTATTTACAACTTGCAATTCCAGCATTCATAACCAAAATTCCAGAAGTTTGATGGCATTATTTTAGCTAGGCATAGATGAGAAATGGCCATTCACGATGAACACGGGCAAGTTACTCAAAATTATAGATGGATATGGATTCCATCCACATAGATAGATAATTTTAAATGATATATAAAATAGTAGCCACATATAACTTGTTCCCTCACTAGCTAGCTAGCTACTTACTTACAATGGTTTCTGTAAACATCTAAGATCAATTTAGTCTGATATTGAACCACTTCAGCCTTGTAAATATTAAGCTCCATCTCCATGATTTTGATTTCCCTTAATTTGCTCTCAATCTCGGCCTTCTTACTTGCTGCAATAACTTCATACAATTCCTTCAAAACAGATTCATCTATGCCTGAGTTGTCAATGTTAAACTGTTTTATCTCCTTTATGCAAACCAAATTTTTCTTCAAGTCCATCTCGATAACAATATAAATAAACAAATCACCATACAAGAAAGAAAACTTTACAAGTAGTAAATGCCAGATTGCTTACCTTTGCTCCACAACTACAATCAATGGGTATTTCAGAATTATCAACAATCGGCCAACATATATATATATAAATTATTAAGAAGATGGCAAAGCTTGAGGTTGCATTGCATTGGGAACGTAATTAAGCTCTTTCCAATTAATAATAATTATCCTTATTACTGCTTAAAGAAGACAGAAAGTTGAGCCTAGAGAAATCAAAAGTTGCATAATGCTTTAAAAATACTTTCTTGTTACGTGTTCCAATGTATGCCATTTCAAAATCTCATTCAAGTCATTTAATTAGTCTTTCAACATTCATTTTTTTTTTTAGGCAAACAAATTAAACATTACAGTAATTTTCTTCAAGTTGATAAAGTAAGTAAATCAACAGATTTCGCTAACAAAACAAATAAAACCTTCCCCTTCCTTGAGAGTAATATTCCAATAAATATTTTCTTCATTCCCTTATTTGGTTCAGGTTGATGATGGAGCTAGTGTTTTCTTCATTCGCTTATTTGCTTCCTCTAACATCAATTTTGTCTGATATTCTACCAATGCAGCCCTCTTTTTGAGAATTTCAAATTCCAAGGCTTGAACTTGTTTCCATTGTTGCATCAACTCAATCCTTTTACTTTCTTCAATATATTTCATGGCTTCCTTAACAATATTCTCTCCTAATCCAATATATTTTTTATTGATAAGTAATATCTCCTCTACATTATTCTCACCACCCCATATATTCTCACAATACTCTAATATTTTATTTGCATGACGACAACTCTTACCTTTAATCAAATTGCTTTCGTATTCTTCCTTCATCAACCTTAATTTTGTTGTCACTTCATCTTTACTAAATTCACCTATTAATTGTTGTGTTTCCTGCAAAAAAACAAAAAAATCTCTCTCTTGGGTGGCAGGGTCAACTTCTCTCTCATGCCAAAATTTGATTGCAATTTTTAAAATTGCAATTTCTTCATCTTCATTCCAAATTCTCTCAGATGATTCTTCCTCGAAGGGCTTCTGTGACTTTGCCTTATCACATTCGTCTTCACTATTATAACTGTCTTCTACCACCATATTCTCCAAAGCTTTTTCATCATCTTCCGGTGAAAAAATTTGCTTTTGCATGCCATTTGTTGTTGTCATTCTTGATAGTTGATAACTAACTAGTAAGTAAGAATTGAAGTGTGTGATTGATATATTTATATATAGAGAAGGCTACACATACATATATAGAGATAATTTTTATTTCTCGAAAAGAAAAGAATAAACTGTTTCACTTCTCCAAATTAATTAGGGAAGTGAAACAGTTGGAAAATTCATTCATTCATTCATTTAAGTTATAGACATAGAAGATCAACTCATTATAATTAAAGTATTCATTGGAAGTTGAATTCGAAAAACAAATAAAAATTAATTATAAATATATAGACAAGGAAGGAGGCTACACGTATCTAGAGATAATTTGTATTTCTTCAAAAGAAAAGAATGAAGTGTTTCCACTTCTCTAAATTAATTAATTAGGGAAGTGAAACAGTTTCGTTCATTTAATTGAATTTATAGACTCATTATAATTAAAGTATTCGTTGAAATGGATGTTGAATTCCAAAAACAAATAAAAATTAATTATAAACTCTGGATCTGGAACATAAACATCAACACTAAAAATATGTATACATACATGTTTCTCATCTTCTTATAATATTGATATTATTATTATTATTATTATTATTATTGCGAACCCTAATTAAAGGGCTCTCTTTTTAGGATTCATTTGACCTAAATTCTTATCAAAGAGTCTGATGGCAAATTGATTCTTACCTTATCATCCATAAATTTTAAGGAGATTATTCTTGTTGGGATTTTTGTCTGTATTATAGGGATTATTATGTTTTATTTATAAAGAAAAAAGATTAATTTTGTTGGAAAGCTATTGTTAATTGATTATTGAAATTGTTATTTTAGGATAAAGCAAATGTAATCATCATCTAAAAATTCAACATTGGCTTATGGTATCAATGTTTTCTTGTAAACCGAAAGAGTGAGCATACTTGTAATTAGGAGTGTTGGAGGTATTCTCTCTTCTCATACAAACTAAACTTAATTCCAAGGCATGCCATGTGGGTAATTAGAATTCATACACGCCTTAAACCTTCACCATTGCATGTAAAAAATACAAGAATTGTTGGTAAATAAAAATCCAAATGTCATATCAAAAAATCTACCATACCTTCTTCCTCTGCTTGTTCCTCCTTTCCCTAACCTAAACTCATTCATTGAGTTTCTCCAATTCTTGCACAGCATTACTTAAACCATAAATACACATTTTCATCACCTATTTTAATATTTAATAAAAACAAATTAAAAATTAGGATATTATACTTAATTCAAGTGCATAAAACCACAAATCTCTATCAACAACATACCTCTAGTTTCTCCTGCTTAGCCTTATGCTTATGAGGAAGGGCGCGAAACTCTTTAGATAGCCGCATGCATTCTTTCATACTTTCAGGAGATACAAAGTCTAGTGCAACTTTTATGCATGACTGCAAACAAAACCCTAAACCCTATCAAACCAACAAAACTTACCAAAATAAAATTGTAACATCAAGGATTTACACACACACCTTCAGATTTCTCACTTGATGGGGACATCCAGCCGGTATAAGGACTGCCTCTCCAACTTTCTGAACAAAACTCCAAGGCTCTATGCCTGCATTAAAAAAAAAAAAAAAACAAAGCTACTTACTCTGCCATAATTCTAAGTATCTAACATCAACTTAAACAAACCATATTCCTCTTTCAGCTTTCTCTTATGATGCTTCGTCAAGTAGAATGTTTGATCATGAATCGGGTGCACAACCTATAACAAATAGGCAAGTCAAGTATCAGTATCCTAGGTTCAATATCCTAATTATCATGTTATCTGTACCATCCACAATACAAAATCTGAAACTTTAATTATTTACCACATTCGTCTCACATTTATGCCCATAATAAATAATTCTTCATCTCTTTATAATCTCTGAAAGCCCATAATTTAAATATGTAGAGTAGCTGCAAAAAGAATTACAAAAATTTATACCTGTTCTACTGGAGAACAATAAACATCCCTGAACTCCTTGTGATGAAGCTTAAGATATTCCTCAAGTTTTGGCACATCCTCCCGCCGGAAAATATCCCAAAGAGCACCACCATCTGAAGCCTCCATTGTTAAAGGATCAAAAAATTCAGACCTAAACCTTTCTGAGGGACATTCCTTTTGTTGTCTTTCATGCTCAAGTTCCAACAACTCTCTTTGGTTTTGAGCATCATGCAATTTCTTCAAATTTTCTATTTTAGCAAGCTGTTCAGAACTCGGAATAACATCCGCAGTATGCATCAAAATATTCACCTGAGTTATGCAAAACCAACCAAATAGTTAATTAGAAATCAAATAAAGAGCATGACAAATCACAATTTAATCAATCAAAGGTTCCCAACTTCTAAGGCCCAAGCGTAACTTTTTCCTTGACAAACCTATACTACATAGTAACAAACTCACCAACCACATTTAAAAAACTAAAATATATGGACTGACGTCCTATCCAGAACATACATTACAAAAGAGATAAAATTTAAGAAGAAATTGATAATAAGAAAGCCATCTTTAACCAATAACTAGCTTTAGATATCACTCAGTGAATTACCTTAATGATACCTTTATTTACTTCAATCACTATATGTTAATTTTAATCAAGTGGTTTCACATTCATATCTCACTTCAGTGACCATCATCAATCTAAGTTACATGTTTGCTCTTAACCATTGTGTCATCATCAAGAATCATTTTTTATAATTAAAATGCAGCAAATTATGATTTTAAAGAAGATAAAGTCATTTTTTCAAAAACTACCTTGGAAACACGAGCTGAATAGCTGAAGATTAACTTCTTCTGATGTTTAAAACTTTCACTTGTAAAACTTATTCACTCACACATATAGAAAGCATTGTCTACAATTTTGGTCCATCGATCGATAGAATTTATCATAAAAATAAAAAAACAAATACCTAGTGAATATTAAAATGGACAACATAATCATTGGCTTTCTCATTCAATTCTTAGCTTAATTCACCTCCAAGATAAAAATGTAAGATTAAATTTTTGCTTGATGTAACTGTTCTATATTCAAGTGGCTAAGCTTAAGTAAAAAAATAAATTCAATAATATATATTGCCTTTTTCAGACAACATCACATTTCTAAGCTAAAAGATAAATCAGAGTTTTTCAAATAAATGGAAAATCATCAGTTTCAGTAAACACTACATACCGCATCTGTCATGTCATAATGCAGCTTGGTCACAGAGTCTCCACGTCCAAGCTCTTCACCAAATCCATATGCTATAAAAGCTTTTGGCCCTAAATCTGGTTTCAACATATCTGGAGGCAGCTTTGTTGCAATATTGAGAATGCCATAGTAAGGATGTGTATATTCAGCATATGGCAAGGCACTTAAAAATTCTGCACCATGGCGTGGTAAACACTCCTCAAAATGCTTAGATGGGGGCCAATCTTTGAGCTTGAGGATTTGTGGCCAACCATTTGAGTGCTCACGGCCCTCCAGATACCCTTTGAAAAATTGGTGAATATTTATTTCAACCTGCAGAGGCATTGATCATCAATGTCATCTATTAAACAAATGACAAATACCACATAAATGTGAAAAAAAAAATGTTTCTCATTATTCCTTTTTTTCTTCTTTTCTACGTTTAGATATGAATAGTACACATAGAGATACTGACTTTTAATGATGATGTTACATAAAGCAATATAAACAAGGAAGCACAAGACTATGGATGATAAAAGGAAAATAATTATTTCACAATAAAGGTGAGAGAATTGAGGAAAGACAACATAATCCAACCAAAAAAGGATTCCATCATAATAATCCCAGGAAAGTTTCCTGATAGCACTCAAATGCTATTAGCAAAGTCATAATCAGGTCTCATATTTAACCATTTGATTATATAAAAAACCATTGAAGTCACATGTAATTATTTCATACTTAACTATTTTTAATTTTCACATGCAAATGTAATTAGTTGTTAATGCCTGCAATAGAGTACTTTGAAAAATACTTTATCTGAAGCCAGTGAGTACAATATTATCATCTTTCAGACAGTCAATCAATTTGTATTTCTGTATGGAGTAGCATTATGTCAACCATCAATTCTTTTCATTGCACAATACTAGTCAACCGAATTTACACTTGGGTAAAACAATATTGAGGCAGCAAATAACAAATTTAGATATCATTAATATATTTATCATGAGAATGACAATAGTTAAAATTAAAATGATCTAAAGGAAAATACCTCACACAAATCAAGACAATCAATGGTTCTAAACACCAAATTTGAGGAGCCTTTAGCATGCGATGCGGCACAAAAAGCACGTGACATTACCATTGGCTCCCAACTCAAGCCAGAGGTCATTTCTAAAGAATTTGTAACAATAATCGGCTCTCCTTTAACCCAATGGTACTTAAAACACTCTAAACCTTGTTGATTGATATCATCAACTGAAGGGCAGTATAGAAAATTAGCAACCGAACCTTCCCGACAAGCTGCTTTCCTTAATTTCTTGTTACATGAATCAATCTCGCCAGCTGCATTGGAGCCTGAACTGGTATTCTTCGAACCCTGAGTTTCGTCCATCATTTTATGGATTTTCATCAATTTTTTAACTTTCTTCCTTAACTTCGACAGCAATCTATTTGAAAATAGGCATTTTAACTCCAGTCGCTCATATCCACAACCACCTAACTTTTCCACCGGACAAGGGATGTCACCATTTTCATTTACTTTCCATTCAGCCATTAGTCTCATACGTTTCCTCGAGATTAACTTAGTCTGGTTCCTTGATGAACTTTTCTTAACCGAGGGGAGCAAGAGAGGTTCGCCTCCATGTAGATAACCTTTCCCCCAATCGACATGTTTCATGGTCAGTTTATGTCCGCCTTGCAAACAACCATTGCGAATTTCTTGGCAACAGGAAATACATAATTCAAATGAGCATTTTGGGCAGCTCCTGTGGTAGTCAGCTATGGAGGTTTTACAATTGTTGCTGCAAACAAAAAGAAAAATAGAATAAAAATAAACAAGAAAATTGCACAATCGATCATTAAAAAGTTCTTTTAAAATAAGGAAATTGGAGTTACCAATACACACGCTCATTAATCTCAAACACAGATTGTTGTATTTCTATCTCCGACAGTTTTAATTCTGCCAACAGAGGCATATGAAATATAGTAGCTTAAATATAAGTTTAAAATGAAGTGCATACTTTAATCACATTGTTATGAATGGCTACCTCTATTTTTGGCCTCTATCTCTTTTTCTCTCATTTGCTCATGGTAAAACTTTTTGAAGAATGGATATAAAAGATCCACCATATACATAAAATGTTGAGACCTTTCTTCTTTACTTGTTGGCATATTTACATTCCTGGCATCCTACAATGATATCACAAGGATAACTAATTAAAACTCAGAACACTATCATATCAGGTATGAAATGCTTCGGCAAAAACTAATCTTAACTATTTTATTCCTACGCAAACATGCAATGCAATTGCAGTTTCCTCGACAAAATGGGCATGCCTCTTCTATAGCATCCTCCGACATAGTTGGGTACCTATATTCAGTAGAACAAAGCATTAATAGCAATAATAACATTCATCCATAGGAAGTCAAAAGAGCAAGTAATTCAACGATAAGGCCTAAAAATTTCAAGAAAAACTTCAAACAAAAGAAATTGAAATGACTTTTTAAATAAAAAATTAGTAAAAAGAAATTGTTCCAGTCCAAATAATTTTGACACTATTATTTCCACAAAGAAGGCCCAAATTTTATAACTACTAATTGAAATTCAGAATATTGCTTTTTGTATGTTTGTTAGTCCAATAGTAAAGAGGTTAAAAAATTCTGATTAATATCACACCATAAGCATATAAATAGATAAAGAAAATTAACCACAAAACTCTTAAACTTCTAAATTCTCATTTCTAGCCATTTATAACTAACATGATGAAACCAAGCCTATATTTAAATTTGCATTACTAGAGAAACTTCTCTAGGATTTCTATTTGTCAATTACTTTACTATATCAAAATTATTCTAAAGAAATAATAAAAAGTAATTAAAAAAATAAACAACATTATTTTTAGTATATATACAAATAAATATATAGTTGATAAAATTTATTAAGAAACTATTATAAAAACCTAGCCCATGCTATGACAACTACTCAAAAAAATTATATTCACTATTATTATTAAAAAATTAGAATTCACTAATCTTTTATAATTTATTGAATCTCAACTATTTTGAGTTTTAATCTTCTTCTGTCTATATTTGTATAAATGATCAAAATTTAAATTACATTTGATTGTTATTATTTCTTTTATAACAAGGCTATTACAGGGAATTTGAATAAAATTACTAAACTTGCCAAAAATATTACATATGCTAACTATTTGATTTCTTACAAATTTATTCATAAAAAAATTGAAATCAAATGGAAACCCAGAGACTTTTATCTAAAATATTTATGTTTTAATACTGTTCTATATGTTAACAAAGCAAATTTATAAAAGGAGACAAAATAAAAAAGATATGTGTTGTTACCTTAGGCATTTTTTGTTAACTAAAACAATCAATTCGACATTCAAACGAACTGCTTCCATAGTGTAAAGATGCACGCATACCATTTCGAGATGCAAGTGACGCAATAACGTTTGCGTTGGCATCTTAGGCAATTCACCACCCTCTTATGACTTCGGTGGCATTGGTGGCAATAATTAGATTTCACTGGTGCTTGACTATGCTGCCCGTCTGTCCTTGGCAGCTTGCTGCTTATCCTCCGTCGCTTGCTATTTGTCCTCCTTGCAAACATCTCAATTTCAGCATCATTGTTGTCTTTGCCTTCAAACTTTTGCTCTACATTCAGTTGCATTTCAACTTCAATATTGCTGGTATCCTATAATCAATCACAAGGATAAGTTAGTGATACAAGGTAGCAATGATTAATTGAACTTAAAACAAATCGAAATTAACTGTTTTTCCATTGTAGTTCTCTTCATCATCAGATTTCTCTTTGCATTGAAACTTTCCTTCCCCTCTACTTACTTGCATTTCAACTTCAACATTGCCAGTACCCTACAATGAATCACAAGAAAGATAATTAAATAAAAGTAAAATGATAAGAGGCAAAGTATCAGCACAGAAATTGATTTAACAATACAATTATAATTAACTATTTGATTCTGGCATGAACATGCTTTGCAGTTGCAATTTCCACTGCAAAATGGGCAACATTCTGCAATAGCTTCCTCTGTCACTGATGAGTACCTGTATGCATTACCAAAAATATGATTCAATCAAACAAGAAATTAACAATATTTTAGCTCTTGCTATTGTCATGACATTTTTTGAAGATTTTTTGTTGGGTTAAAAAATTTCAAATAAAAATTTAGCATGAAATAAGATCCTTGTACTAGTCATAATCTTAATTTCTCTGCCGAGAGATACTTAGACCAAGAACATTGTAAATATTTGTACAAAGACTACTACTTTTTAATATAAAGAAGAATTAAACCAATATACAGTGGGTGCTAAAAAAAGAATGAAATGGTACCGTGTCTGGATGCATGAAAGGCAATAGTATTTGCGTCTGCATTTGCGGCATTCCACAACTCTTTCGTCAATCCGGTTACATTGATGGCATCTTTTAAACTTTCGATTTCCATTCCTCCTTTCTGATGATTGAACATGGCCATGTGATGTTCCTTGCTTAACGTCGCATCGTTTAAGAAAGTGAAACTCACAAAGGGACTTGTTGTGTATTCTCCATCCACTGCAACGCCATGTTTTGCCGCCACGTCTACGGCAACGGAGATCATCCGGTGGGATGGGAAGCATTCCAGCCATTAAAACAGAGAGAATGAAAAGACAAGTTAAGCTCAGTGGCTTTGGTAAGGTAAATTTTGATATGAGAAAGACAAGGCAAATCCTACTCAAGTGGTTTTGGTGGCATTGGGTTGTGGGTCATACTGTATATCCAGAATCAATAAATATTGTGGGATAAGCACATGAAAGTTTTTATTTTTTTTGAAAAAATGATATTAATTTGAGTCATTTCCTGTTGTGTAAGAATGCATGCAGAAGTGTAGAATTAAATTATAACGCAACACCTTCTTATATAATGATATATTATCTGTATAAATAAATTATATATCAAAAATATATATATATATATTATTATTTTTTGATAAAACTTTAATTATAATTTTAGATCATATATGAGAATTTCTCACCTAAAGTTTAATGAAATAATAATTTCTATTTGTTAAATTTTTTTTGACAATTTGTTAATATTTTTGTATAAAATTACTTAAAAGACATAAAAACTTTCAAGCTAAATAACTCTTTGTTTCGAAATTTTTATTAAATTGTTTTATGCTCTAATTTACATAAATTTTAATTAAAAATAATAAAAAAATATTGATACAAATTTAGATAAAAGTATTAATGATGGTACATTATAATTTTGAAAATCTTAAAAGTGTTAATGAAATTTTAAAGGTTCTTTTGAATTTTGAAAAAAAGTTTGGGGTGTTTTCAAAATTTTTAAAATTTCAATATGTCATTCAATAGTTTCAAAATTGATTGTTGCACTTAAAAATATATAATAAGAGATGTAAATATTATATTACAAATTATTAAGATTATATTAATTATATTTTTAAAATATATAGGGTGAATATAGTAGTTTCCTAAATAAGATTAAAAAACTATGCATTTATTCTTAATGAGTTTTAAAAAAAAATAATATTGACACTTCATAATATACATCCATTATAATATTTGGAGAAAATGACATAAATATTTTTTAATTGTTAAAATTAATAATTGATTTTGACAGATAGGTGGGAAATAGACTTTTTCAAATAAAACGGGTGGGAATCCATCATTTGATCAAACCTTGACTAGAAAATAGTCATTTGACATATAATTGAAAAGAGAGAACGACTATTTTTCATCTGAACTATACAAAAATGATATAAATCACCCTTAAAGTCGAATTCCCACCTTTTGTTAGGTATCATTTGTGAAACTCTTTAATTTTTATAATAGACATACTTAAAAAAAATACCTTTTATTATATTTAGTATTTATTAAAATTAAATAGCATTTTCCCCTTACTTTATTACAAACAATTTTTGGGAGACATTCATCATCAATGACCCTTTAATCGCACCAAGCCAATGCGTTTAGTTGGAATCACATCATATTAGATTGATTTTGACAAAAAGTGCATAAGAATGACATTATTTTCGATGTAATTCTTGTTAAAATCGCATCAGAATAATGTGGTTCCAACTAGATGGTGCGATTTTGATTAATTGCGCATAATTCAATTGTGATTTTGATTTATTTTTTAATCATAAATTTAATTGTAATTGATGCAGTTATTAGTTTGAGATTAATCGAAGTTAGGGTTAGGTTTTTTATTTTTTTAAATTGAATAAGAGTGTTTAAGTGATAAATTATAAACTTTATTTATATTTTAGGAGTGTAAATAATATTAATCTAATAATATTTATAAACTAACAAAAATATCATTTTATTGTTAAAAATAATATTTGAGTTTTGAAAAAAAAAACAAAAAACAAAAAACAAAAGGGAAAATATTACTTTTTTACTTCAATCAAGGTGGTAAATTGTCTCCTGGGTACAGTTTCGGTGGGGGAATAAGTGAAAAACAAGCATTTCCAAAGCATTTTTGTGACTTTGTGCACTTTTTTATTTCTTTAGGTAATACATTGAGGCTGAACTTTCTATTTCCAAGGACTAATAAGGACAATTAATTGGTAAATTTTTTTCTATTAAAAAATATTTTATAAGTTGTTTAATTATTTTGTTCGTTCATAAATAAAATAAAGTCCACATTAGTTTGGTTATTGAATTCAAATTATTTTGAAAGAGCATATTTGAGTGAAGTTACACTAGCCAGATATATGAAGCTCACAACTGACATTCAATGGGTGCATTCATACTACAACATAGCTTTTTATCATACAGTTTATGCAGACGCAGTCAATTCATTAGGAAATCAGTCAGAGTGGCTTCATCCGAAGGAGGCAACTGTTATCCACCCACCGTATGTGCATCGTCGTCGTGCAGGTCGTCCCGCAAATAAAAACAGACGTCCTTCTCAAAGAGAGGTTGTTGAACAACTTATCTGTAGCTGATGTCATCAACCTGGACATATAAGACAGAATTGCAGAAACCTTATTCCAGTACCTAGTTTTGTACCATCAAGTTCAGGAAGAAAGAAGAAAGCTAGGAAATAATTGCACTTGTTAATTGTACTTGTTAATTTTAATATAAATGTTGTTTTTTTACTTGTTTTTATAACTCTAATGTTCGTGGATGTTAATTTTAATATAAATGTTGTTTTTTTACTTGTTTTTGTAACTCTAATGTTTGTGATTGTTACTGCGGATATTATCTTTTTATGTCGTTTTTTTTTCATTATATTTGTCGCTTTCGGTAACTATATCAAATGCAAATGCAAATGGATGAATCAATATATGGATAAATATATATACAAATAAATAAATAAACATATATACAAATACAAATAACATATAAAATAATCGTCAATCAATATCCTGAAAATATAACTGCGTGTCTAAATGAATGCGCAGGTGTAACGAGTCCTCCCCCTCAAAGCATAACGAGCGGTGAAGTGCTAAACACTCAATGTATCATAACATGAACACCCCACAGTCACTTGATAGGGGTGTCTGCTGTGGTATATCCACCACCCTATGCAATGCAAATGGATCATCCTGTGGACTCCAATGCGAAACGGCCCAAAATGATGTCGCAGCTAGCAAATATGGCATCATCGACGTATATCCCAACATCTTTCGCCAAAATAGCTCCGGGTCAACTGTGAAACTCTGTAAGGAGTCGTAAACCGTAATCTTCCACTCCTTCAAATCCAAAACCCCTGCTACCCAATGAGCATTTTTAAAGTTTATTGGGATAAAAACCTGCACACGTTGATATAATTGTAGTTAGATCTTAATCGATTATTCTTCGAAATGTACTTGAGATTCGATTACTAATCTCATCGATCATACCCCAAGGTTGCAAATGCAACTCAGGTGGGTAATCTGTATCCATCATACGTGTAAAGAGTGGAGGGAATTGGTAGCTATTCGGATCTCTCGTCTAGGCCGCATACTCATGAGGGATGTGTCCAACAAAACAACTCAAAACCGTCATCCAATTCTGTCGAACATTCGTAGTATCATCATACTGGTGTCGACGTAATAACCCCAAAAACGAATCAATATGCTAAACAAACAGAAGATATAACGTCATCAGGCCATAAAAGGATTCTAACCAAAATACGAAATTCATTTGTTAAAGTAAACTCACCTCGTCAGACAACCATCTGGAGGTGTTCATGAGTGTACCCCAAAATGCAATTTTGGTCCTCTCACCTATGTCATACACATGACGTTTCTCGAACAAGTTTGGCTTTACATACCACTTCTTGAATACCTCCTCACGTTTGGTTCTCGATAACTGCACAGACTGTTTCATTCGTTGGCCCCGTGGTTTTAGAGGATTCGTGTATGGACTATGAATCAGGGGTCCTTTCTTAACAATCCTACCACGAACTGTGCGAAAATACTACACCAAAACAAATGATACGTTAGGTCAAATGAATAATAAATTATTCCAACCGAACTTACAAAATTTATTAAAAATCTAAACTTTTTAATACCTTCTGCATCGCTGGAGTCATAGCTGGAGAATCCGCAAGTGAAGCTATATCGAATGTATTTTCTTTCGAGACCGGTTGTATTCAAAAACATGAATTGACTAAATGGGATAATAAATTATTTCGATTGTAGTTATTAAATTTCTTAAATATTCAATTACCTACTCTTGGCCTTCGTGTACAGAGATTTGAACAACATCATCAGTGACCTCATCATCCTGGGAGACAATATTGATCACCTGTTTTCCTTTGCTTGGAGTGTTGAGATAGACCAAACGAAGATCCTATTGTAATAGGAAAGAAAGTGTAAACCACTGTTGAACTTAACAAATGCAACAATTAATACATGAAATTTCTGACACTTCACCTCAACCTCCTCCTAACTTGATACTAGAGCATCCGCATCTGGTGATCGATCGACATCGCCAATATCCTATGACAACATTAACATTTAATATTATGAAATCAAAATATTGAACAAAAAAACAACAAAGTTTTCATTATACAATGTACGTACCTCTAATGTCGAAACAGACAGCACAATGGTATCCGCAATTGGTACAACCGCAGAAATGTCAGGCTGCTTGCATAATATTGATAATAACAAGTTTTGAGAAAATTAGACCACAGATGTGTAAATAAGATAAAATATTGTATATCCATGTTATACTAACTGAAATAATCACAGAAGGTGTAGACGGAGAAGACCTCATGTGAAGTGATCTATCGTCCCTAACATCCTGTATCAGTAGTAGCAATTAATATTGATTAATTGAAGAGTTATATTTAACAGGATTATTAGATGTATAATCAAAGAATCCAGATATAACATTAATTTAAAAAGGATGTTATAATTACCTGAACCATCGTAGAAGGTGCCATCGAGAAGACCTCATGCGATGATATATAATCACCGATATCAAAAGGCAATATCTGATCTTCTCAAGATGGTCTCTCATCAAACAACTAACTCTGTAATAATTTTAACAGATTAAAATTTATTTCAAAAGTAACATTTTTAAAACACTCGAAATAGTTAACACTCACATCAATAACAGATGGAGATGGGAATGTAAGAGGCCCTGTTGATAGTCTGTCACCATCATCCCGAGAAGACTATAATAGCATGTACAATTATTATAAGGTTATAGATGATTTCGTATATAAATAGATGAAATATCTTGTAAAGTATTAACTTGTTTACCTGTCCGACAATATTTGTATGGTGATGAGATCGTCCGGCCTTTGTACGAGTCGTTGCATCCACTATACGACTCAATCTATCCTCCACGAGAGTCATCCTACCCTCAATGCGACTAAACCTATCCTCCATCCTAGCATCTAACCCAGTAAGTCGAGCTAAGATAAGATTTCCCCATCGAGCCAATGCAACATCGAAGTGATGAATGGAGAAATCTAGTACAGTGACAGGAGGATCATTTGATATCTGCTCAGTGGTAGGAGGCATAGGCACGGGATCCGGTGATATGTCCTCGGTGGTAAGGGGCCTAAGCACGGGATCTGATGATATGTGCTCCTCGATAGGGTCGCTAATAGGGCACGTGGGAGGAGGCTGAACACAAGCATCAAAAAGAGAAGGAGCAATGATCGAAGAACTAACATCATGAGGACTCGATGGTACATTTCCTGACGTCGAAGAAGATCGACTATCCGACGCCCCTATATATCGGACAATATCCTCATACCACTCTGCATCTCTCTCAACCGGAGATAAATCTAATGAAAAATTAACATCATCCTACAAAATATTTATTTTCAGTATTCATTATTGTTATATTCAGAATATATGTTAATGCTTAATAAATTAGTACTTACTGTATCTCCAGTGAAGATAGCTGAGATAGAATCTCATCCCAGAATGTCCTTCGTGTGCCATCTCAACATCCAGGCAGCTCCCACATACGACAACTCCTCTACCCATTGAAATAACGAGTCCAGCGTCTCATAAATCCAAAACTGCAATATCAATATAAATCGATTATTGTATATGTTTACAATCATATTAAACTAATTTTATTTTAAACATTCATTTTTTGTTTGAATTAATAAGTACCATAATTACCTGAAATGCTAATAGAAATCCCATGATGCCATACTACTTAAGCTGGTTTTCCTTTTTCTTTTTCGGACCGGAATCCATAGAAATTCGGGAGATGTTATCGCATATAGAGCGATATGTCATCTGCCACACTCGTACTCCCCACGGGTATGCATTGAACCCATCAAGATGATCAGTTAATTGTAATATCTTCTGGGGAATTGTTTTTCTCAAGTCACTCCCTAACAACCTCAAACAATGGTGCTAACTTCACTACATCAATGTCATCCTCCCCCCACGATCTCTGCAGGAAAACACGACTCATATAAGCATATGTAACTGATTTACACCTGTGAAAATATGTTTGGAAGATCTGATCTGTGGCCTTCGATGGAATGTAAAGGTCAATATCTACCAGATAACTGAATCGAAGACCTATCATAATAGCAAACTCATATGCACTGAATCTGACATTCACGTCATTAACCTGAAACCATAACTCCTCTCCCGAAGTCACCTTATTTACCGCTCAAAGGATGAAGGAATGTATTAGGACCCCACTAAATCGACTATCCTTCAAATCTAGGAAGTGTCCGAAACATGTATGTCGAAACATTTGTAATGGTCTCTCTGTTAATAATTTTTTTATCACGGCTCCAATATCTCTATATCCACGTGTAGTAACTTGAGCCTTGAAGTGTTTTTCGAGAGGAAATCGCAGTTCATCTTTGCTTTCGTCTCTTTTTCTCTTTTGTATAGCTCCCTGTATGAAAATTAAATTACAATTATATTAAATTTATATAAATTTTAGGGAATAAATTATTCAATTTTATACATAGAGGCCTTATTCGAAAAAACAGATATCAAATTCGAATTCTACACGTCAAAAAACCTTAAGATGGTTAAATTTCAATTTGATCCCATATGAAAATTATCAAAAAAACCCTAAAATTTAATAAAATCACATTCTGCCCCCCTGATTCCAACCAGAGGAAACGCATGTTGGATAACTCTGGAAAATCACAATTTGCCCCCACCACGCGAATTCGCGCATCAACTGCTCGAATTCGTGAGTCAACCGCATGAATTCGGGGGTTTGACCGTAATTATGCGAGTCCACAAAGTTTTCCAATTTCTACTATGCCCTACCACACGATGAAAAAGCGCAGTTTCACCCCTAACCACACGATTACGTGTAGTCCACGAAGTTTGAAAAGTGCAAAACACCTCCCCGTCTACACGAATTATGACCACATGAATTCGTTTGGTCACTGGCCCATTCGCGTGGTGACTGTCAAATTCGTGTGGCCACATTTCACCTTCCAAACTTCATTTTTCAAACTCCATTTCAACAGCAGTCAACTCTACACCTAATCTAACATAAAAACCCTAACATAATTCATCAAAATCAACAAACAATCAAGCATTTTCTTCGAAAATTTCAAATTCGAACCCTAACGCTAAACACCCAAATTTCACATCAAATAGCTCAAATCGTGAAATGAAATACATAAAGAGATGACAAGGGTTGTTTTACTAACCTTTTTGTCCATCGTCATCGTCGGAAACGTCGAAAAAAGCACCGGATGAAATCAGAGTTGCCAAGTGCGCGAAACGTGTGTTCAAATTTGTTTGTTTTCGTGTGTTTGGCGGTGGTGCGCGTGGTTATGACGATTTTGAGTGGAGGGGCATTTTCGCCTCTTCGCAATTTTGGGGCAGTTTTGTTTAATGTTAAAATTTAGGGGTAATTTTGTTTTGCCCCTTAATCTTTGGGGCAATTATTTTAATTTCCCTATTTTGAAAGAGCATATTTGAGTGAAGTTACACTAGCTATAAAATTTAAGAAAAAGGCTTATTTTCCATTATATATTTGATTATTGGATATATATATATATATATATATATATATATATATATATAAATATAATGAAAGAGTCTGCAAATGGACATGTTTGCCTTAAGATTTGGTGCAAAATATTAAGATTTTGTTTTTGTATAATTTTTGAGCATCCAAAAAGCCTGCAAATATTAATAATGGAGTCTTTTATCTGCATGAAACCTATCCAATCAAAATTTCAGGTTCCCAGTATATTGAAATGATTTGTGATGGATGAAGAAGATGATGGGTTTAGGGTTGCATTAATTTTGAGTGAATCAAGAAAAAAATATATTTAATAAATAAACGGATGCATGTTGATGAATTAATAAGGTGGCAAAGTTGGTCCAACCTTTAAGCTTCCCGCCGGGGTGACGCTTCTTCTTCTTCTTCTTCTTCTCTCTGCTTGGGGCTTTATATATTGTGGAAACTAAATCTTCAAGGAGGAAGAATTTACTTTTGGGTAAGCGTTTTAATTTGTTTATAGTTAACTTTTATATCATATCATTTTTCTGTTGATGGTAAGTAAGAATATATAATTTTTAGTTCAATGATTTACCATTTTATTGTTTCAATTGATTATAGGTTAAAAAAGATTATCATTGATGGAGTACGAAAAGAGGCCTCATGATAGTGTGGAAGGTGATGAATCAAAAGGCCAAATGAACCCCACCAAAAAGACAAAGCAACACTCATCAACTAAGACCTTTTGGAGTGAGGATGAAGAGATTTCAATCCTAAACACTGCAATCCAATTTTCAAATCTAAAAGGACTCGACCCAACTGCCCATGGCAACAGGACTCAATTTTATACATTCATCAAACAATCATTTTCCTATCATGATTTTTCCAAACGCCAAGTTCGCAAAAAATTGAAAAGCCTAAAGAAAAATTTCGAAAGAAATGTTGTCGAATCAAAGGCCTTTTCAGATCCACATCAAAACAAAGTGTTTGAGCTTTCTCTCAACTTATGGGGAAGCAAAAGCATAAGCAAAGATACTCCTGCTACTGCCAATGAAGAGGTCCAAGACGCAACTCAAATTGGTAGTGAAGTTGAAGAAGAGGGAAGAGTTTGTGATGTTTGAAACTCAGATGATGTGTTTTCACTTTCTTCTTTAAGCACTTTTACGGTCATTAAATTAAAACTTTGATTTTATTTTTCATTTAACATATTCACTTATTTCATTATTTCTCACTTATTTCATTTTTTAACTTAATAATGAACAATCATCAAATACAAAGAAAGACCCCAAAAACGTGTAAATATATATAAAAGAAAGAAATACCAATTGAGCTTTACAAGGGGGGGTCCTTTGTGTCAAGTGTAGTTTTGGGTATTTTGAAGCACTAACTTATTACAAAACAAACATAGAGGAAATTTAAGAGTTAAGTAATACCATATGTAATCTTGTCTGCCGCATTTCTCTTCCTCCATCTTAATGGTTTGACAAAGCAAACAAGTTAGTTACTACAAATGAAAACTAAAAAATGATAAGACCAAGAAGAAGAGGATTTGACAAAATCATTTATTTGGGATAATCTTTTGTTAAAAGTAATAATAGATTTTCATTAAAATATTTTATTTTAATAAGTTTACTTGTGTAAATTATTATTATATTTGAGAAAATTGATATATATCAAAATAATTTTTATATTTAGTTGATAATAATAAATTATTAATCTGATATGATTTCACTCAAATTTCCTAAAAATAAATCCTAAATTTTTTGTAGACGAAATTAAAATTTTGTTGTGTTAAATTATCATTTTGGAACATAATTATAATTATTCCTAAAATTATCATTTTGGACAAAACCAAAAATACCCCTAAAAAGGAATCATAAGTTTTGAAGACGAAATTAATTATCATTTTAGGACAAAAATAAAATCGTCCGTAAAATTATTATATTTTCATAAGATTTTATTTCATCCCCTAAAATTATCATTTTGGAAAAAAACTAAAGTTGTCTTTAAAAATGAATTCTAAGTTTTGGGAATAAAAATATAATTTCATCATCTAAAATTATCATTTTAGGACAAAAATAAAATTATCCCTGAAATGATCACTCTGAAACAAAATTAAAATTGTCCTAAAAGTAAATGCTACATTTTTGGAGATAATATTAGAATTTCATCCCCTAAAATTATAATTCTGAGACAAAAATAAAATAAAATAAAATAAATCTTTAGTTATGAGGACCAAATTAAAATTTTGTCTCTTAAACTATCATTTTAGAATGAAACTGAAAATGTTTTAAAAAATAAATCTTTAGTTTTTTGGGATGAATTAAGATTTTGTCCTCTAAAATAATCATTTTGAGACAAAATCAAATTTTTTTTTTATAAGTAACATTATGAGACAAAACGAAAAATGTCACAAAAAATAAATCCTAAGTTTTTGGGGGATGAATAAACTTTTGTCTAGTAAAGCTTCTAAAGTTATAATTTTAGAACAAAAATAAAATTATCTCTAAAATTATCATTCTGGGACGAAATTAAAATTGTCCCTAAAAATAAATCCTATGTCTTCGGTAACAAAATTTTATCCCCTAAAATTATTATTCTGGGACAAAAATAAAATTATCTCTAAAATTATCATTCTAAAATGAAACTAAAAATGCTTTTAAAAATAAATCCTAAGCTTTTGTCCTCTAAAATAATCATGGATGAATTTAAAATTGTCCATAAATATTTCATCTCTCAATTAAATATTTGTTATAGTGAACATGTTTATAGTTTTTTATTAAAGGTACCAAACTAATCTTTCTAAAACAAGACAAAATAAAAAGTTTATGATTGTGTTTTTCAGTAACTTCAATAAAAAATACTAAAGATTGAGTCTCTTTATAGGAAAATCTAAAAGTTTAATTATTTTAATAAAAAAATTTTGAGAGTTCAATTTCATCAATAGATAAAAACCAAGTTCGGTCTTTTTAATTGAATAAAACGATATTTTCAAGTGTTCTTATTCTTCCTAGAATTTCATTAACGTTGTGGAACTTGTAAAAATTTTGAGTTTTCTATCTTATGTTTGTATATGTAAACACAATTCACAAGTTTACTTACATTAACCCAAAAGAAATTATTATGGCCTTCGTAAGTTTTCTTAATATTTTTATGGGAAAAATTTTATTTGACAAAAAAATATAGTGTATGAACTCTTTGATCATACTTGTAGAATTGTAGATGTCACCTATCAAGGGTTTTTTTTTTTTTTTTTTAAAGGATTTATTAAGAATCATGGGTATCTCAATCTTTTCATTGAATAAGTAGATTAAATACATTCATGCACATCATCACATGCTTCCAAATACATTTCTTTTCGGCCTTTGAAATATTATTAAAAGTGAATCAATTAGCATAATATTTCTTTGAAATATTATTCCAAATACATAATTATATCTCTCTCTAACCTTAAATCAATCTTTTTATCTCCCCATAATAAGTTCTAATCACCTCATTTATGGCACCAAAGAAACGGTTCGTTCTCATTGGGAAGAAGAAGAAGACACATCTCAAGAAGAGGAAGATGATGAAGAATATAAACCCACTGAAACAAAGCCTCTTCCCCAACTCCCTAATATTTTGAAAAAACTATTTCCCCCTAATCCATGGTCGATCTCTCTTGACCTCTTGACCATGGGAGAATTCATTCTGTCCATGGGATCCATTATTCCCACGGACAGGAGCGCCAATGAGTCTAATCCCTTTTTCGGCCCAAAAATCGTCGTTTCTGAGTCTAATTTCAACATAAATCAAATCTACATATTCTATAACACAAAACCTCTCAAGAAATTAAACCAAAACAACCAAGAATCAAAACATTTTATGCATTGCTTAAAATTGGAATCCTAAAATTTCAAACCTCAAAATCTCCCTCAAATCTCAATAATCTTAACAATCAATTAATTCAAACAAGAGTAAGAAAAATGTACTAACCTTCTTTATCATTTTCGATCATTAAAAAACACGAAAATCGATGAAAATCCCTTCGCTAATGGAAGGCCTATTGGATACCCATGGGAGACGCGAAATTCTCTGATTTTGTACAATGAAACCATGGGAAAATAATGAGAAAAATATGTAAAATTCTTGGTTTATTTATAAGGGCAGTTTGGTCATTTCACAAAAGGGGGCATTTTTGCTTAAACCTAATTGTTTTAGGTAATTTTGCTTAGACCCTCTTAATTTAGGGCATTTAATATAATTTCTTTTTTTTTTTTAACATGGTTTGATTTTGGGTAAAATAATATTATTTATAGTAATTTAGAGTTAGGAGTGAAAAAGTATTTTTAGCTCAAACCTTGGATGCAGAAATGTTATTTAGTCTTATTAATTTGATATAAACTTTTATATATGATAATATAAAGTCAATTTATTGTTTTTTAACTTGAATGATGTATGTAGAATTTGAATGTAACACGAGATTTTGCATGAATATATACTTTTTTTCGACATTATTTGATGGTTGTATGAGAACTAAGTCAAATTTATTTATAATTAATTGTTAATTGTTAATATTGTTTCACTTATTAATGCACAACTATCTATGTCTATTTATCTTCAACTTTGATCAACCTTTTTCTCTCCCTTTACAACTATCAGATAGGACTATCAATTCAGACGAGTAAGGTAAGTCTAAGGTCAAATTGTTTGGTTTGAAAAATTTAGTTTCAAGCTAAACAGAATTTGAATCTTGGGCGACCTTAAATAAAAAAAATTGTCTATTAAATTATTAAACTTGAACTTTAATAGAGATTGTTCAGGTTTAGGCCTAAGGGGTTCAAAAATTCTTTGTAGTTAAGGGCATATTTGTCATGTTTTCAAACCTTCTAGAAATTCTAAGGGTGTTTTTGCAAAGTTTTTTAAGTTATAAAATGGGTTAGAAATAGACCTAAAACAAGCTTGAACTACAAAAAATTTTAATGAACTAGATCTAAACAAAAAATCTTTGGCCTAAAGCTTGAGTCTGAATTTTTTTTACGAGCATCAATTTGAATAAGTCAACCTTACTTTGGTAGGCCTGATTGACAACTCTAGGCACCAATATTTCCACAACACCAACATTCAATAGGCCAAACGACTATTTCCCACCCATTAAGTTTTCAAAAGTTAAATTTCCGAATATTAACTACTTTTATTAATGAATTTTGTATAAATGATTGTTTTACCTTTTCATTGAAGTTATGAAATTGTTATTAATACTAGATATAAATGTCAAATTACCAATATATATTTACTAATTTAAAATTTATCATTTAGGACCCCTAATAAAATTAAAACGCCACCAACTTTAGAATATTGTATTTTGTTTAAATCTTTACGAGTTTAATTTTCATTTTTGAATCTATTGAGGAATATATTAAAATTTTAAAATTTTTAGAACAATTTAAAGTTTTTTGAATTTCAAAAAGACCCCTAAAATTTTTATTAATAATTCTATCATTTTCAAAAATTAAATTCATCCTCTAAACATATGTCATTTTGAAAGAGAAAAATAAAATTAAAAAATCTATGCAAAATGACCATTTTATCATTTCACTTCATAGAATTCTCTAATGAAAATAGATGATATAATGGGTAGGAATCTAGCTTTTTGAATCTTTAAGGATGTAAATTTGACATTTTAATAAACCTTGGATGTAAAACGTACTTTGGCCAACTATGTTATATGATATATAAAATTACGATTTTTTTAAAGGGGAAATTATAATAAAAGGCCAAAATTAAGGGGGTCTAACAAAATTGCCCAAAATAATCAGGTTAAAGCAAAAATGCCCAACTTTTGTGAAATGACCAAACTGCCCCTATATATAAACAAGGAAAATTTTCATATTTCCCATGGTAAACTTCCACGGTTCACTATGCAAATCAATAGATAAATCGTGCTCTTTCCACTGTCCCACGGTCAAATAGATTTTCAACGATTTTCGTGCTTTCCGACAATCGAAAATGGTAAAGAAGGTTAATATATCTTCCTTAATCTTGTTTGAATCAAGTTATTGTCATATTATTGAGATTTGAGAGAGATTTTACGGTTTGAAACTTTAGGGTTTCAGTTTTGAACAATGCTTAAAATGTTTTGATTCTTAGGTGTTTTCGTTGAATTTGTTGAGAGGTTTTGGGTTATAGCCTATGTAGATTTGATTTATGTTGAAATTAGAGGCCGAAATGACAAATTTTTGGCCAAAAAATGCGTCCAAAGTAATCGACAGTCCGACCGTGGGAACAGTGTATCCCACGGTCATGACGAATACTCCCACAGTCAGGAGACATTGACCATGGGTTAGGGGGTTAAGTAGTTTTTTTAAAACATTAGGGAGTTGGCCGTTAGAGATTAGTCCACGACAGGTGTTTCTGAAATTTGTCATGTGACAGTGGGTTGTTGCCGTGAATACTGTGGGTTGGGGGGAAAATTTTCTTTTTTGAAATTGCAGGGGCGCTAATAGATTCGAAAATTACTGAGGGGGTAAGGGATAAATATTAGACCTGTTTGTAATAAAAATTTTCTCAGGGGGTAAATTGATATTTTTCACATATAGGGTTTCTCAACGTGTAGTTTTCGAATTTTATATCCGTTTTTTCTGTTTTAGGGTTTTTCAATATGTAATTTTTGAATTTGAGATTCAGTTTTTCGATTTTTGTGCCTTTTGGACATATTTTACGATGTAATAACGTAATTTCACTCAATATTTCGATTTTCTCGTTTATAAAATATATTGACTCGTATTTTTGAATTTCAATTTTGTTTTTCCAAATTTCAACGTTTTATGATATATCGACTCGTATTTTTTCAGATTTTCGAACTATTTTTTCCATTAGTGGCATTCTTACGTATTTCAACTGATAGAGTTTGATTTTTAATTCCGTTTTTTTTTATTGTTCACATTCTATGTGATTTCAACGTATAGAATTCGAATTTCATTTTTGTTTTTTCAAATTTTGCCGTTTTATGATATATCGACTCGTATTTTCCAGATTTTTGAACGATTTTTCGATTGTTGTCATTCTAGGGTATTTCAACGTTTAGAACTCGAATTTTAGTTTCGTTTTTTCGAATTTCACCATTTTAAGATATATTGAATCGTATTTTGAAGATTTTCGAACAATTTTTTGATTATTAACATTTTAAGGTATTTCAAAGTATATAATTCGAATTTCAGTTCCGTTTCTTTGATTTTCGTTCTTTTAGGATATATCGATTTATATTTTAATATTTTTGAATAATTTTTCGATTGTTAACATTCTATGATATTTCAACGTGTAGAATTCGAATTTTATTTTCGTTTTTTCGAATTTCATAGTTTCAGGATATATCGACTCGTACTTTCCAGATTTTTGAACGATTTTTCGATTGTTGACATTCTAGAGTATTTCAACGTTCAAAATTCAAATTTTAGTTTCGTTTTTTCGATATACGCTCTTTCAGGATATATCGACTTGTATTTTCCAGATTTTCAAACGATTTTTTGATTATTGACCTTTTAGGATATTTCAATGTTTAGAGTTCCAATTTCAGTTTGGTTTTTTTGATTTACTCTCTTTCAAGATATATTGACTCGTATTTTCCAGATTTTTAAACGATTTTTCAATTATTGACCTTTTAGGGCATTTCAACGTTTAGAGTTCGAATTTCAGTTTCGTTTTTTTGAATTTTACTGTTTTAGGATATATCGACTCGTATTTTGAAGATTTTCGAACGATTTTTCGCTTATTGACATTTTAAGATATTTCAAAGTATAGAATTCAAATTTTAGTTCTATTTTTTTGATTTTCGTCCTTTTTGGATATAACATTTAATTTTTCAAATTTTCGACTGATTTTTTTATTGTTACCATTCTATGGTATTTCAACGTATATAATTCGAATTTCATTTTCGTTTTTTCGAATTTTACTGTTTTAGGATATATTAACTCGTATTTTTCATATTTTCGAACAATTTTTCATTTGTTGATATTCTAGGGTATTTCAACGTTTAGAATTCGAATTTCAGTTTTGTATTTCTGATTTACGCTCTTTTAGAATATATTGACTAGTAATTTTTAAGATTTCTAAACGATTTTTCGATTATTGACATTCTAAGGTATTTCAACGTATAAAATTTGAATTTCAGTTCCATTTTTTTATTTTCACTGTTTTAAGATACTGAAATCTTATTTTTAAAATTTTGTTATTTGCTTTTTGATTGTTTTCTGTTTTTCATCTTTCTATGTTTTTTTATTACTACATTTGTTTACATATTTGCTTTTTATGAATGTCTTACGAATTTTTAAAATTTTTGCAGGATATTTCTCGCAAAAGAAAACGTGTTGAAGGCCAGCTGTGAATCCCCGATGAGTCCAGACACTTCTGGGCAAATGTGATAGGTCGTGCACAACGCATCGCATTATCTAGGATTACTTCTACACTGACCCCGGATCAGTTATGACTATTTGAGAGGACATGTTTCGGGTATCTCATTCGTTTATCTAAAACTAAATTCTCTAGGATATTGGTTCATGCATTTCTACTACGACAGCTACATCAGCCCTCTGCCAGAGACGAGTTTTGGTTTAGGGTTAGCGGGGTTGATGTGAGATTTAGCCCGTTTGAGTTTGCTCTGGTGATAGGCCTTTTGTTTAGTGGATGCACTGATATTTTTTCATATATTCCTCGCTCCTCCTGACATAAGATCAGGGATACGTACTTTCGAGGTTGTCTGAAGGTGCAGTATCATGACATAAAGCGTGTTTTCTTGTCGAGGTTGTCTGATATTTTTTCATAAGGCCTTTTGTTTAAACGGTAAGAGTCCATGCATTGAGGTCAATTTCCCCATACGCCCAATGTTGACAATCATAATTAATAAGAATGTACACCTGTAAAAGAAATAACAAAAAGTTAGTATATAACATAATCTTAATTAAAGATGTGTAACTGATTATATAATTTTGAACTTTTTAATTACTTTGTCAACTCTCGCCTATGCAACGTATCTCATATCCCTTCCCTGTTCTAACAGCTGTGGACATATCCCTTCAATATGATCTAGTAATAGTCGAGGCCATTGAAGGTTGTCACAATCAACCACTTCTCGATCCTGTAAAATACATGGTAGCCAACCATCCCAAAACGCATCAACACATGTCCAATTAGCATTTGGGTAGGAATGGGCAACATCACCAAGTAACTATCCATATGCTAAAAAAACAATATAAACATATAATTACTTTGTTTATAGTAATGACAATGTACAAATATAATATAAAAATATATCGATAACTTAGTCACATCATTCGTTAGCCATTTCGTTTCGGTGCAAATCTCATCCTACCAGTCAAGCTTCTTACAAGGCCCGTGCAAATAAGTTAATGTTGTGTCATTATTGTCGGCGTTATCATACCATTGGTCAAAATCAATATTTGTTGGTTGGTTCCCTTCCCGTGCCCGATGTTGTCTCATAGGATCTGTAAAAGGGTTGAGTAGTATCTGCCCCTTCTTGATAATTCTTCCCCGTAATGTCCTTCGGGTATTCGACTGAGGTTGAAATAGTGTCTCCACAGGTCTATGCTTAGTGATCACCTCATAATAATCAGGCGCACAAACATCATCATCCTGGGCGACCTCAATAATGACCTTCGCTGACTCATCCTGTGTTATCACGAAAGATTATTATAATATAATTATCATCGTTACATTTTAAATGTTAAACAAATGATTTTTGGACTTACTAACCTCATATCCAAGGGTGGCATGAAACATACGTTGCATCTCACACACTTTTGTTTCAATGGACGTTTGTCGCTCTTCAAATTGTCTAAAACGTTCTTCCACTGTTTCCATAAACCCACGTAGCATTTTCTCAATATGAACATATTCAGTAGTAGATGTGGGTGCAGTATGTGTAACATCGGGGGATCTTCTTATCGTTTCACGAGGGGACATTGATGTTCTATGTGTGGAACGACACTCTGATCTAGTAACCGGTGGTGGAGACCATCCAGACATGCTTGGACTATGTATAGGTGTGCTTTGACGTATGGGGTGAGGAGATTGGATTGCACCGCTAGATTGAATAGAGATACAGTTATCATCAAATTCATCTGTGTACCCCATGTAATCCATAACCTCTCTAAACCAAACTGATTGCTTCTCCTCAACAGATGGAATTAAGACAAGAGTGACAACATTCTAACAAATATTTTAATAAATATATCAATTTTTTATATATAACTAATTAACTTGATTTTTTATGTCAAAAAATAAATTAACATACCTAAAAAGTTCCAAATATGCTGTTCACAAGATCCCACCCCGGCCGCTCAAGTGACTTCCATCTCAACATGCGAGGGATCCTATCTTTGGACTTGCAAGCTACGAAACCCCTCAGGCTACTGAGAGTTTCATATATCCATATCTGCATCCTATATAAAGATAAAATTTATGAAATGAATATGCAACCCAAAAAAGTAAATAATATAAGTCATATTTATTTATAAGGTTACCTAAAATGCAACTGTAAATCCCATCAATGCATAACCTTGCACTGGAATGTCTGGATCGTATGCTCGATGCTCATTCATAACTTCTTCATATCGTTTCTCCATTTTTCGACTCATTGATTCTGCAGTCAACCTCCAAACCATAGTCCCCTATGGAAATCTATTGAAACTGTCCCAATCATCTACTAACTGCATTATATGTTCTGACACCACTCTTCGGTTCTCTGCTCCCAATAATCCATAATGTATCAGATATAATACAACTATTTTGACCGCATCTTCATCATTGTCTCCCCATGCCTTAGATATGAAATTTTTACCTAAATCCCCATGAGTCACTGATTTACCAATTCGAAAGTATTTGTTTCTAAAATTCAAAGAATCTATGGTTATGTAATCAATTATATCTGATTCTGTACTAAACCTCAATCCAGTAATCATAGCAAACTCAATCGAACTAAATCTATAATCGACCCCATTTAATCAAAACCAGAACACTTTTCCCAACTCACCCTTATTTACTTGTCGAAATAATACACTATGTAATAGGGTTGAACTATATTCATGCATTTCAAGATCCAAAAAACGTCTAAAACACGTTCGTCTAAATAATATTTTATGCTCTCTAATATGTTTCACCGTATCCTTGTGACTACCAATATTAATGGTAACTCTAATCATGCACATCATGAAATCGCCTCTCTCTCACTTGATTATTAATTGGAAATTTTTGTGAAATCGAGTTTAAAATGAAATGAAATGTTTTTAGTTTCATTCAATAAAGCTTAAATTTAAATAGTTATAAAGCAGATTTCACATTCTGTAATTAGCATTTTGCGTTACTTTGCGCGCGGTTTGCATGATGTTTGCACAATATCTATGCGATGTTTACGCAGTGTATGCATGTGGATAATCAGTTTACGCAGTTTATGCGCGCATTAGCGCGGTTTGGGAACGGACAGTTTGCGCAGTGTATGCGCGCCTTGCGCAGTTGGCGTGGTTTGCACAGTCGACATGGTTTGTGCAGTATGTGCGCTTTGCGCGATTGCACGGTTTGCACGGTGGCTCTGCAAATTTGCGTGGGTTTCATCTTTCGACGGCTGTGCTTTCAGACATCCATTAACATCAAAACTACATCATTTTATACCATTCAAAACATTCAAAAACATATATACATAAATCGACAGATTTTAGGGTTTCACTGTAAAAACCCTACCCACCACCGTAACCACCACAACTAATGCACATTCTCAACAAAAATAATTTTTTCATCCAATACATCCCAACACTAAACCATCTTAATAAATTATTTACACTGAATCATCAATTTATCAACAACATTAAACCAAATAAATAAATACAAATGATAACTAACCTGTGAAGACATTGTTGGTTGATATATTATCGTTGTCAGTGCCGCTTCTACTGCTTTTAGGATATTCGCCAGTGATTCTTGCTCAGTGTTTTCAGATTTCTTATTTCGGCCTTCTCTTTTTCGTTTTCGGCAAAAGTAACTTTGAAAGTGATTGACTTTGGATTTTATTTGGTTTTTCAACATAAAGGTAAAATGGGTAAAAAAAATATGGTTTGCTTATTTTAGTAAAACTTTTCTACGGTGGCCTAAAAATATATAAACGCTTATAATTTTTCTTATTTTAATTAATTTCCCCACTTAAAAATATATAATAAGAGATTTAAATGTTATATTACAAATTATTAAGATTATATTAATTATATTTTTAAAATATATAGGGTGAATATACTAGTTTCCTAAATAAGATTTAAAAAATTATGCATTTATTCTTAATGAGTTTTTTTTTTTTTAAATATTGACACTCCATAATACACATCCATTATAATATTTGAAGAAAATAACGTAAATATTTTTTGACTATTAAAATTAATAATTGATTTTGACAAATAGGTGGGGAATTGACTTTTTCAAATAAAACAGATGGAAATCTATCATTTAATCAAACCATGGTTAGGAAATAGTCATTTGACATAGAATTGAAAAGAGAGAACGACTACTTTTCATCTGAACTATACAAAAATGATAAATAAATCATCTTTAAAGTCGAATTCCCACCTTTTGTTAGGTATCATTTGTGAAACTCTTTAATTTTTATAATAGACATACTAAAAAAAAATACCCTTTATTATATTTAGTATTTATTAAAATTAAATAGCATTTTCCCCTTACTTTATTACAAACAATTTTTGGTAGACATTCATCATTGATGACCCTTCAATTGCACCAAGCCAATGTGTTTAGTTGGAATCACATCATATTAGAGTGATTTTGACAAAAAAATGCATAAGAATGACATTATTTTGGATGTAATTCTTGTTAAAATAGCATCAGAATAGTGCGGTTTCAACTAAATGGTGCGATTTTGATTAATTACGCATAATTCAATTATAATTTTGGTTTATTTTTTAATCATAAATTTAATTGTAATTGATATAGTTATTAGTTTGAGACTAATCGAAGTTAAGATTATGTTTTTTTATTTATTTTTAATTGAATAAGAGTGTTTAAGTGATAAATTATAAACTTTATTTATATTTTAGGAGTGTAAATGATATTAATCTAATAATATTTATAAACTAACAAAAATATCATTTTGTTGTTAAAAATAACATTTGAGTTTTGAAAAAAAAAAAGGAAAAGTGAAAATATCACTTTTTTACTTCAAGGTGGTAAATTGTCACCTGGGTACGGTTTCGGTTGGGAAATAAGTGAAAAACAAGTATTTCCAAAGCATTTTTGTGACTTTATGCACTTTTTTATTTCTTTAGGTAATACATTGAGGCTGAACTTTTTATTTCCAAGGACTAATAAGGACAATGAATTGGAAAATATTTTTCTATTAAAAAATATTTTATAAGTTGTTTAATTATTTTGTTCGTTCATAAACAAAATAAAGTCCACGTTAGTTTGGTTATTCAATTCAAATTATTTTGAAAGAGCATATTTGAGTGAAGTTACACTAGCTATAAAATTTAAGAAAATGGCATATTTTCCAATATATATATATATATATATATATATATATATATATATATATATATATAAAATGAAAGAGTCTTGGAAATGGACATGTTTGCATTAAGATTTGGTGCAGAATATTAAGATTTGTTTTTGTATAATTTTTTAGCATCCCAAAAGCCTGCAAATATTAATAATGGAGTCTTTATCTGCATGCAACCTAACCAATCAAAATTTGAAGTTCCAATATATTGAAATGATTTGTGATGGATGAAGAAGATGATGGGTTTAGGGTTGCATTAATTTTGAGTGAATCAAGAAAAAATATATTTAATAAATAAATGGATGCATGTTGATGAATTAATTAGGTAGCAAAGATGGTCCAACCTTTAAGCTTCCTGCCGGGTGACGCTTCTTCTTCTTCTTCTCCTCTCTGCTTGGGGCTTTATATATTTTGGAAACTGAATCTTCAAGGAGGAAGAATTTACTGTTGGGTGAGCGTTTTAATTTGTTTATAGTTAACTTTTCTATTATATAATTTTTCTGTTGATGGTAAGTAAGAATATATAACTTTCAGTTCAATGATTTACCATTTTATTGTTTCAATTGATTACAGGTTAAAAAAGATTATCATCGATGGCATTCGAAAAGAGGCCTCATGACAATGTGGAAGGTGATGAATCAAAAGGCCAAATGAACCCCACCAAAAAGACAAAGCAACATTCATCAACTAAGACCTTTTGGAGTGAGGATGAAGAGATTTCAATCCTAAACACTGCAATCCATTTTTCAAATCTAAAAGGACTCGACCCAACTGCCCATGGCAACAGGACTCAATTTTATACATTCATCAAACAATCATTTTCCTATCAATTTTATATATAATCTTGTCTGCAACATTTCTTTTCCTCCATCTTAATGGTTTGACAAAGCAAACAAAGTTAGTTACCACAAACGAAAACTAAAAAATGGAAAGACCAAGAAGAAGAGAATTTGACAAAATCATTTATTTGGGATAATCTTTTGTTAAAAGTAATAATAGATTTTCATTAAAAATATTTTATTTTAATAAGTTTACTTGTGTAAATTATTATTATTATTATTATTATATTTGAGAAAATTGATATATATCAAAATAATTTTTATATTTAGTTGGTAATAATAAATTATTAATTTGATATGATTTTACTCAAATTTTCTAAAAATAAATCCTAAATTTTTGCAAACGAAATTAAAATTTTGTTGTGTTAAATTATCATTTTGGAACATAATTATAATTATTCATAAAATTATCATTTTGGACAAAACTAAAAATGCCCCTAAAAAGGAATTATAAGTTTTGAGGACAAAATTAATTATCATTTTAGGACAAAAATAAAGTCGTCCGTAAAATCATTATCTTGGGATGAGACTAAAATATCGTTAAAAATAAATCATAAGATTTTTGGAATGAAATTTTAATTTCATCCCCTAAAATTATCATTTTGGAAAAAAACTAAAATTATCCTTAAAAATGAATTCTAAATTTTGAGAATAAAAATATAATTTCATCCTCTAAAATTATCATTTTAGGACAAAAATAAAATTATCCCTAAAATTATCACTCTAAAACAAAATTAAAATTGTCCTAAAAGTAAATGCTATATTTTTGGAGATAATATTAGAATTTCATCCCCTAAAATTATAATTCTGAGACAAAAATAAAATAAAATAAAATGAATATTTAGTTATGAGGACCAAATTAAAATTTTGTCTCCTAAAATATCATTTTAGAATGAAATTGAAAATGTTTTAAAAAACAAGTCTTTAGTTTTTTGGGATGAATTAAGATTTTGTTCTCTAAAATAATCATTTTGAGACGAAATTATTATTTTTTATAATTAACATTATGAGACAAAACAAAAAATGTCACCAAAAATAAATCCTAAGTTTTTGGGGACGAATAAACTTTTGTCTAGTAAAATTCATCATCAGACTAAAATTGTTTCTAAAAATGAATTCTAAGTTTTGGGGACAAAAATATAATTTCGTCATCTAAAGTTATAATTTTGGAACAAAAATAAGATTATCTCTAAAATTATCATTCTAGGACGAAATTAAAATTATCCCTAAAAATAAATCCTATATCTTTGGTGACAAAATTTTATCTCCTAAAATTATCATTCTAGAACAAAAATAAAATCATCTCTAAAATTATCATTCAAAAACGAAACTAAAAATACCTTTAAAAATAAATCCTAAGCTTTTGTCCTCCAAAATAATCATGGATGAATTTAAAATTGTCCTGACCATGGGAGAATTCATTCAGTCTGTGAGATCCACTGGTCCCATAGACAGGAGCATCGATGATTCTAATCCCTTTTTCGGCCAAAAAAATCATCGTTTCTGACTTCAATTTCAACACAAATCAAATCTACATTTTCTATAGTAGAAAACCCCTCAAGAAATTCAACCAAAACAACTAAGAATCAAAATAATTTATGTATTATTCAAAATTGGAACCCTAAAATTTCAAACCTCAAAATCTCCCTCAAATCTCAATAATCTTAATAATAAATTAATTCAAATAAGAGTAAGGAAAATGTACTAACCTTCTTTGCCATTTTTGGTTATCAGAAAACAAAAAAATCGACGAAAATCACTTCGCCCATGGAAGGCCTGTGGGATACCTATGGGAGACGCAAAATTCTCTGATTTTGTACAGTAAAACTGTGAAAACATAATGAGACAAATATATAAAATTCTTGGTTTATTTTATAAGGGCAATTTGAACATTTCACAAAATGGGGGATTTTTACTTAAATCTAAGTGTTTTGGGTAATTTTGCTTAAACCTAATTATTATGGGTAATTTTTCTTAAACCTAATTGTTTTGGGTAATTTTCTTAAACCCCCTTAATTTAAGGTATTTAATATAATTTCTCTTTTTTTTTAACATAGTTTGATTTTGGGTAAAATAATATTATTTATAGTAACTTAGAGTTAGGAGTGAAAAAGTATTTTTAGCTCAAACCTTGATGCAGAAATGTTATTTAGTCTTATTGATTTGATATAAACTTTTATATATGATAATGTAAAGTCAATTTATTGTTTTTTTTTCCTAGAAGGATGTATGTAGAATTTGAATGTAATACAAGATTTTGCATGAATATATACTTTTTTTCGACATTATTTGATGGTTGTATGAGAACTAAGTGAAATTTATTTATAATTAATTGTTAAAGGTTAATATTGTTTCATTTATTAGCGCACAACTATCTATGTCTATTTATCTTCAACCTTGATAAACTTTTTTGTCTCCTTTTACAACTATTAGATAAGACTATCAATTCAGACGAGTAAGGTTAGTCTAAGGTCAAATTGTTTGATTTGAAAAATTTAGTCTCAAACTAAACAAAATTTGAATCTTAGACAACCTTAAATAAAAAAAAATTGTCTATTAAATTATCAAACTTGAACTTTTGCAGAGATTGTTCAATTAAAGTTCAGGTCTGATGGGTTAAAAAATTCTTTGTAGTTAAGGGTATATTTGTCATATTTTCAAACCTACTAGAAATTGTAAGAGTGTTTTTGCAAGTTTTTTAAGTTATAAAACGGGTTAGAAATAGACCTAAAATAAGTTTGAACTTCAAAAAATTTTAATAAACTAGATCTAGACAAAAAATCTTAGGCCTAAAGCTTGAGTCTGAATTTTTTTATGGACACCCATTTGAATGAGTCAAGCTTGCTTTGGTAGCCCGGACAACAATATTTCCGCAACACCAACATTCAATAGGCCAAATGACTATTTCCCACCCATTAAGTTTTCAAAAGTTAAATTTCAAAATATTCACTACTTTTGTTAATGAATTTTGTTTGAATTTTGTATAAATGATTGTTTTACCCTTTCATTGAAATTATGAAATTGTTATTAAAACTAGATATAGATGTCAAATTATCAATATATATTTACTAATTTAAAATTTATCATTTAGGGCCCCTAATAAAATTAAAACTCCACCAATTTTAGAATATTGTATTTTGTTTAAATCTTTGTGAGTTTAATTTTCATTTTTAAATCTATTGAGGAATATATTAAAATTTTTAGAACAATCAAAAATTTTTTGAATTTCAAAAAAACCCCTAAAATTTTTATTAATAATTCTATCATTTTCAAAAATTAAATCCATCCTCTAAACATATGTCATTTTGAAAAAGAAAAAGAAAATAAGAAAATCTATGCAAAATGACCATTTTATCATTTCACTTCATAGAATTCTCTAATGAAAATGGATGATATGATGGGTAAGAATCTAGCTTTTTTAATCTTTAAGGATGTAAATTTGTCATTTTAATAAACCTTGGATATAAAATAGTACTTTGGCCTTGTTCGTTTAAGGATAGGGAGAGAATCTCAATAATATGTTATATGATATATAAAATTATGATTTTTTTTTTTAAGTATTCTCACATTCTTTATATTTTCAATGACATTGATTAACCAACTATGGATTAATTTGGGAAAGGGCAGGTTATGGGACCAATCCTTAAATATTAAAGGAATATTTATTTATTTATTTTTGGAATTTTTAATAAGCATTATACAAAAAATTTAAGCTTTAAGAAGGATTTTTTTTTTGGTAATGTTTAAGCCATATGAAAAGTAGGTATTGATTTATTTATATTAATTAATGTTAGTAATTATATTCCAATTGTATACAAAATGAAATTAGTAATAGCATTAAAAATTAATGCAAAATTAAATGCGACAAATGGTTTTCATCCTTACTCTTTCCAAAATTTTAGATTACAAAATTAAATGCAAAATTAATGTTATATTAAGTAATTTTCCTTATTATTTATTTATATTTCTCTTTTAGTAGTAAAGTAATAAATAATAAATAATATTATTGTAATTATATTTAGAATAGAATGTGAATGGTCTATTAATTAATTTAATTATCCATTCAATGCATGCACAACTAACTATAAATAAATAATACCCTCTTATTATCCCATCTCATCTCCCATCCAGTTTATTCATCAATGGAAGCCCCCAACATTCTTACAGAGAAAACCAAAAAAGCCTGGACTGAAGACCAAGAAATCTCTATCTTGATTGCAATGATCCAGTTCTCCGCACAAGGTTTGAATCCTTCAGCCTACTTGACTGATTTCTATGCATTCATAAAACGAACACAAAGTGGCGTTGATATTTCTCAAAATGAGTTACAGAAGAAACTGATGGAAATGAGGAACAATTACAAAGAGACTTTGATTAAGTCACCGGCTAAGATTGTTTCAGTTTCTGATGATACCCATCAGAAGAGAATATTGAATTTGTCGAAACAAATATGGGGTGGTTTAGTGAGTGCTCAAGTAACAAGTGAAACATGCTTGGAAGGAATGAGGAAATTTTATGAAAAGAATGTGAGGTTGAAAGGAGTGAAAGTGATGAAGAAGAAGGATAAAAAAAAGTATGAAATGAAGTTGAGGGAGATCGAAAGAATGGAGATGAAGCTGAACCTAAAGAGAGCGGAGATTGTCAAGAGCCAGACGAAGTTTTTGTTGGAGGCTTACGATGAAATCATGAGATGAAATTAATTTAGTTAAGAGAAAAGTCTCACCATTGCATTGCATTGCATTGAAGGTTTAATTTAGTTTTTTTTTTTTTTTATATGTTTGATTTGAAGTAAAATGTCAAGAGACTTTTAAGTTGTGTTTATTTCGTTGATTGATTTTCTTATTATTTCGTTGAAAGATTTTATTTTATTTTAATTTTAATTTTATTATTTATATTTATATTTATATTTATACACAGCTATTAAATTAAATTCATTGGGATGATAAGAGTCGAATGAAGTTTTTAAATAATAAAAAATTAAGCATTTACTTTTGATTTCTCAATGTAATAAACTTTCTGTCTTCTCCATTTAAGTTTATAAATTTTTTTCATTAATAAATAAATAAATATATTATATTCCATATTTATTCAATTCCCAATGCCAAATGCAACATCAACTTGATTGAACGCTTCCAATTCTCTCTATTTATTTGTTTATTCACATTTTTTTATTTTATTGGGCTTTGCTTTATTCATTATTAAGAAACGTGACTAAAAATTTAAATGAATTAGAAATAAGAGTGAATTACTTTTTTCCACCCTAAATTATAATATAACCCTAAATTAAAAAATAATAAAAAAATATTTTAATAACCAAATAATATAAGAACCCATTTATTTCCCTTTTTTTAAACCTTCACCCCATGAATAGAAATGTCAATGATATATAATCTTATGTTTGGGGAAAACTCTAATTTTTATAAATATTAAAGGTGTTAATTACATATTCTAGGTTTTTCTTTGAAAAATTTGAAAAAATTTTGAGGTGTTTTTGATATTTTAAAAATTCAATGCAACTCTCAATAGTTTCAAAATTGATTGTTACACCCCAAAATTTAATAGTTAGCAACAAATTAGTAGTGTAACAAACCATTGGGTCTATAATAACATTTTCAAAATATATAAAGGTTTGAAAAGATTTCAATGATTAATCTATATATGAACCCATTTATTTCTCCTGCTTTTCACCCTCGCAAGTTTCTTTCTTTCTTTCCTCCTATAGATGGAGAGTCTCTTAATGACACATAATTGTATATTTGGAGCAAATTATAATTTTTGAAATTAATAAGGGTGTTAAAAAAAGTTAGGAGATTTTAAAAAAATTCATAAAAATTTTAGGGATATTTTTGAAATTTTTAAAATTGAATATGCCCTTAATAACTTATAAAATGACAATTGCACCCCTACAGAATTAAACAGAATACAATAATAAACTATTGGGTCTATAATATTATTATGATAATACATGGGGCTTGAAAAAATTTTAAAGATTGATTTATGAGTTTTTAATCCTTTTAAGGTTTGAATTATCATTTTTAAAATATTTGAAAGTTATTTGAAAATTAGATTTCTATTTTTTCAAAATTAATGAATAGTAAAATTACTATTTTACCTTAACACTATTAGTTTTTTTTTTTTTTTTTAATAAGCTTGATTTTGGGTGAGAAAATGTTATTTACTCTATAAATAATAATACTTAAAATTTGCTTATTTTGTAATTGAGTTCCCTTGAAATGACACTACTTCTTCCGGCAAATATATATGTATATAAAAATATCAAATGACAATCTTCATGGAACTAATTTAAGCATAAAATAAAAACAAGCAATTTGAATAACAAAATCAGAGCATAGATGGAGATTTCTTATACACATCTAACATAATATGAGTTTCAAACATCACCAACTCTGCCCTCTTCAAGCTCAGTTCCAATTCCATTTCTTCAACTTCTTTCCATTGCTGCAACAACTCTAACATTTTACCTTCTCCTTTATGTTTAATCACTTCCCTAACGACATTCTTTCCCAACCCAATATTTAGCTTTTTACAAATACTTTTTGAAACCTCCTTCCCACTCGTACAATTATCTTTATTGCTTCCCCATAAGCTAAGTGAAAGCTCAAACAGTTTGTTTTGATGTGGAGTAGCAATGGCCTTACCTTTGACAAAATTACTCTGAAATTTTTTCTTCAAGCTCTTCAATTTTTTGACAAGTTGGCGTTTGGAATAATCATTGGAAAATGACTGTTTGATAAAGTTAAAAAAAAAGAGTTATGTGGCCAAGGGCAGTTGGGTCCACACTCTTTTACTTGCTGCTTGTGATTGCTTTGTCTCTTTGGTGTGGTTCATATGCCCTTCTGATTCGGATGCCATGAATGACATTCTGTGATTAATTGAAACAATAACTCATCAGAAGATATAATGAATGTTAAAGTCTGAGGAGGAGGAGGAGGAGGAGGAGTTACGTAGGTCAAAGACAAAATCAATCCAGAAAATAATAACTATATAAATAATATATGCTTGAAATTACAGATTCAAAGAAGAACAAGAATCACCAAACAATTGTTGGTAAATATACCCTTTACGTATGTGTTGAAAATTCAGTTTCCAAAATATTATCACCTGGAAGTTTAAAAGGTTGTTTATTTTTAATATATATATATATATATATACATATATATTCTTTTTGTTAGTTTAGTAGACAAATATGAGCTGTCTCCACACAATGCAATTACCTTCAATTAATATATTGGAACTTTAAATTTTAACTGGATAGCTTTCATCCAAATACAGCTGATAAAATATACAACCACCAAATCTTGGTGCAAGCGTATCCTTATTCATTCCCAATGCCTCACCATTTCCAAGCTCTTAAGTTTCATTATACTGCATAATCAAATATTGGAAAATAAGCCTTTTTCTACTCTTATAGGATCACTTCGCTTAAATATGCTCTTTCAAAATAATTTGAATTGAATAACCAAATTAACATGATGTACATTTATGAATGATCTTCATAATTAAATGGAATAAAATTTTTTGTATTAATACAAACTTGAATTTATACATTAAGCTTACAAATAAACAAAGAAATAACATCATATATAACAAAAAAATTAATAATAAGAAATATTCTAATATTACCTTAAGAGGATAAAAAGTTTGTTAACTTGACTTTGTAATTTGTCATAAACATGCCTTAGAGGATGAGCTCGGTGAAGACAACATCGACTATTAATTTGATCAATAGAAGGTGCAAAAATAAGATAAACAATGCTTTGATCAAATGATGACAATAAAAAGTGATAATAAATCTCAATACATCTTAAAGCTAAAACCAATAAATGATATTGGTAGGGTAACAACATTTAGTAAGCAAATCTCATACTTCTTTAGTAGTCTTAAGATGTCAAAATTAAAGTTTGATAAATAAAACACAAGTATTGTGAAACCAAGTAGTAATTTGATAATTTTTTACTGCTCCATTTTTCAAGCATCTCGATATAACTAAAAATCTTCATTTCTTGTCATTTGATTGGTTGGGATACCATTAATAATATTACTAATTAGGCGTGAATATTTACCTTTTCCATGAAATAAATAAAGCTAAATATTGCCCAATCTAATTTAGTAGGCTAAGTTCAACCAATGCAATAGGTCCAACACGATAATAGAAAATATCCAATATCATTTCAAACCCAACACAATCAATATTAAAGATGACAATTTCTTTCCAAATTTAGGGTTTTCGACCCTCCTCGACCCTAACGGAAAAAAAATTCTCCAATAGAAATAAAGACAAGAATAGGGACAAGGATGAAAAAAATCTCTATAATCAGGGACAAAGATATATGTGTCCCCTCCTCGCCCCTGTCCCCATCCATATCCCATTATATTAATATATTTGTTTAAAATACTAATATATTTTTATAGTTTTAGATTATTTATATTTTAAAAATTTATTTATGTTTTTGTTATGCCATATTAAGATGGTTAATATATAATATTTATGACATTTGAAATAGTAAATTGGTTTTAATTTTACTTAATTTTATTATTTAATATATTTATGTTGTGTTTAAAGAGTACAGGAAAGGGAGTTTTTCCTCGTGAGTATGGGGAGGAGATTTTTTTCTGTTGGGATAGGGAATCCTTACCATCCCCATAACGGGGAGGGGGATTGAGATGAGGCAATCTTGCAGAATTAAACCTTCTAGATTACATCTTTGCAAGGGGAAATTGAGGAGGAATCCTACTGCTTGATTGGATGTCTTTTTTCCTAGCATGTGTATATGCTTTGTAGGGCTCAACATATGTTTTCAGAATAGTAATAGGCCAAAAGACTATTTCTCACCCAAGGTTTGGTGAATATATTCTGTTAATTTAAAAGAAAATTACTAATTTACCCATTTTTAAAGCATAATCACAGCTAGACATAAGAAAGTGTTTTAGCCTTTATATCCAACATTCCTTAATGGAGTCCAAAAACATGAAGAAGGCTTTGTTGCCTCTAAGATCCGACAAACATACAAAAAAATCAACCACATAAATTGGCGCCATAGGAATTATTTCAATTATAGCTTTTAGTTTCTTGGGTTTTTTCCAATGAAAAAGATGTCACTAACATAAGTTAAACAGTGAAATTATTGTCAACATTAGCAATATTCAAGTTCTACCAGAGTTATCTGATCTCATCTTATTCTATTAAGATCCATTATTCACAGGCTTCGAACATGATTGATTAGCCAAAGACAAATTGATTGAAATTCTAGAACTTCAATAATTTCTTGATTTTGTCCCTTTATATATGCGTACTCAAGCAACTGCACTTAGGACAGTGGGTAACTGAGTGAGTAACGGTTTGATGGATTTGCAAAAGAGAAGTTGCTTTGTATTTTTAGGGTGATAGGAGATTGATGTCGATAGTTTTGATAAGAATTTTTGGACATGGTTAGCAAAGGTTGACATAAGTATAAATAATATGCCTTCTGTTTTTTTTAGTGCTTCAATCTTTACATGTGCTTCATGGTTGAAGAGTTTCTTATGCAACTCATTAAAGGTGATTATAGTTTCTTGAACATGCATTACAAGTCCTTATAATCATCATCAAGACTAGAAAAGATTTTTAGCACAAAATCTTTATTGTCTATTGTTGCATTTATCATTACAAACTTATTTGCATAGATCTTGATTTGTTGCATATCTTTAGTAATGGATTTGTTGTTTTTTTTAAGAATGCGAAGTTCTTCTTTTAATTAATTAAGTCTCTCATAAGATGGTCATTTATTTTATATTATTTATATTTATCTATTTAGTATTTATTTAGCAAGATGCAAGATGCCCTGACAAGTATGCATGAATTTCTCAAAGTTGCATGGATTTTTTACACCATTCTAACAAAATTGAACTAACTATTAGAAAACTCCAAAAACATAAATAAGCTTTATTGAATCTCTTAAAGTAATTCCATCATTGACAAACTACCAAAACAATAGCCTTAATTATTATAAGACTTGTAAACATCTAACACCATTCTGAGATGCTTTTGGATGAATTGTGCCTTCTTAATGATAAGCTCCAACTGCAACATATTAATTGCTTTTTTCATATCCATTGTTGTCCCTTGGATTACTCGTGCTTTTTTCATGTTAATCTCCAACTGAAAAAGTTGAAGGGCAATAAAGTCGTCGTCAAGCTTCAATCTCTCATTTACTTCTCCAACGAAATCCATTGCTTCGCCATTAACATAGGAATATGGCTTAATTGGACAGCTGAAGCTTTCAACAGAAGCACAAACAATTGAAGCAGCTCCCTATATTCTTTTGGAAAGCCTAAACAACTTCTTCTCATGCCTACTAAAACTGGACTTGTCCTTGTTTAGATTATCCTTGAACTTTCTTTTCATTTTGTGTAATTTATCGTTTAGTTGATGTAAAGTAAAATTTCCTCTGAGTAATCTTTTCATATAATTAAACAAGTATACCATACTAGAAGAATAGTCAACCCCCCTTTCCACTGAGAGTCTGATGATGCTCTTCAAGATGGCTCTCTCTTGCTCCTCACTCCAAAACCTTCCAAATGCCTCACTGGGTTTATATTCTTGATCTTCTTCATCCTCTTTAGATGTGACTTCCCTGTATATTTCTTTTATATCTTCTTCATTTTCCTGAGAAGACCTCTTCGTTGGTGCCATGAATGAGGACTAGCCTTTCCTGGAAGTACACAAAATGTACAATACAAACTTAAATCGAAAATGATATCAATGTGTATAGAAATAGCAATAAGTTAGAATGGTGATAATAAAACACAATTCTCCCTAACCTGAAAAACTTCAAATATAAATTTAGATAATGGGTAAACGTACCCAAAAAAAAAAATCCTAACTACTAATTGATAGATAGAAAACAAATGACAAAAATGGTAAAAATTCAAGTCTTGAATAGTAGGTCACCATAGAAGATAAAACCCAAGATAATTAAAGAAAACTTTATTTCATCAGAATCAATTGAAAGCATATAAAATGGCAAATACAAGATTGCTTACCTTTGCTCCACAACTCCAAATACCAACACTTAACCAAACATATAAAGAAGACGGGAAGCCATGATCATGAGGTTGCATTGGGAAGGTAAGCTCTTTCCAATTAATTTTAATTGAATACAATATATTTGTGAATGAAAATAAATAAACAACTTATATATTTTTTAAATTAAAAAATAAAAAAAAAGTTTCCAATTTATTATCCTTCCTAATACTTGAAGATAGAATGTCAAGCTTGTATTCTTATTCCAATACTACTTAAAAACCTCATTCAAGTCTTAACACCAACAATTGTAACATTTTATAATTAATTAAGTTTGGGGGAGGGTTTCATGCAGATACATAATCCATAACATTTTTAATAAAAATGTTTTTTATCTTTTGTTTTCTTATATTTTTCACATCCTCCTTCAAACTAGTTTGTATAGAAGAATATGGGAAAAAAGGGCATACATAGTCATACTGCTTACCCGAACATCACTCAATTTAAAATGCAATCTCATCTTACAATGATAACTAAACAACATTTCAAAACTTACATCAGCATACAATTAAACTACTTCTGAACATTCAACACAGAAAAGAAAAACTTCTTCCCTCATTACTATCTTCTGAAAAGACAATACTATTATATTGACTAATATTCAACTTCTTTTTAAGCATCACAAATCTACTAGTCGACAATGGCTTGGTAAGAATATCAATGACTGGGAACATATTCAACATTGATTACTTTGTAAGATATATTTACATAAACTTGAATAAATAAATAAATCAATTATAATCTACAGAATCTATCCTTAAAGTTTTAGAAACACCTGGACCACTATGCAAATTGAATTCAAAAAACTTGTGGAAATCACTTGAAATTCTCTGCTGAGATCATCTCTTGATGTGACTTATTCTTCTACTCTAGAAACCTCCAGAATGACAACTTGGGTAAGCTATACTACAGTTATTCTGTATTAAGTTTTGGAGTAGAGACTTAGGCAATTTATAGTAGGTTAATTGACCTTATATTAAGATCCAATAAATCTTAAGCCCCACACTTATGCTATCCATTCAGATCGGAACTTTTAAGTGTATTGATCTATTCTTATTGATCACTCAAACCCATCTATAAATGGTATTGGATTATTCAATTACCTGATTTTATTAAACCAAAATCATAATTAATGTTAGCCCATATCAAGAAATTTCTAACATTCTCTCACTTGAACAACATTAATTATTTTTATTTTATTTTAAGAAAAAAGAAAACAATTTTTTTGACTTTTGGGTAATTAATATTTTTAACTTTAAATGGCTATTATTTTAGAAAATAAAATAGTTCAAAGATAAAATATACTTTAATAAACAATCCAATTAATATGATCATCAATAACGAACCAAGACATTACTTATGTCCTTTATCAACATAAGATTGTTTTTTATCACAATTACTAATAATCAATACGAATCAAATTTGGGAGTGTGGCAGAAATAACATCCAACAAAATAATCACAAACATGTGATATGTCCATTTCAGTCCTCTCTATGATTTCTCTTTAACCTTATATTTCAAAAGAAACAAGAAAAATCTTTTTGCTTTCAACAAAACTTGTATATTTCAACCTTGCTTGAGACTCGTGAAATATACATAGACAATTGTTATACTTAAGAGAACCTTATCTTGAGATATATGTTGTACCTTAATCATGTGTATGCACATGCATCCATTAACAAACAAGTATGTCAATATGATCATAATCAAAATATAAATATATATGTCAATAAAAAGAATAATAATAAAACCTCCCACTAACCATAGATATCAAGGGAACTTAAATACCCTTATATTTTCAACATGACTTTATGGGCTATAAGTCTTATTCTTTTAGTTAGGGGCTTAACTTTTATTAACTTTGTATTTTGTACTTCAGCCTAATGTCTCATTTCTTTATGAGGTTCTTGACTGTAACATATTTTATCTTGTATGTCTCAATCGACTAGTAGTCTTTTACCTAATTGCATTGCTATTATGGTAGATAAAATCTATATTAAATAGGTCAACTAAGTAATCTATCAACCATACGCCTGAAAAGCTACCCCATTGTAAGCTATAAACTGAATGTCTATAGTTGATGCTACGACAAATGACTACTTAATATTTTTCCAAATATAGCCCATTTAGCGAGTATAATATTATATCCAAAAATAAACTTTAGCTTATCTTTACAACCACCAAAACCTTGATCTTTTGTAGGCATCTTATTACCTTTTAAACCATAACCCAATAACAAAACTTGAATTTGGGAGCTATAAATTGAGAATCTTAAATGCAAAAGTTATTTGTGCATTCATCAAGCTTTAAATAACACCATCATAAGGGACATTTCACATGAATTCCCTTTCAACGTTATTCTTTACTTAATGTTTGATGTCGAGCTTATCTCAATTCATAACTGGAACACAACTTGCCTTGCAATTTTGCATGTCGAGTTTCATAATCCATACACTTCAAGTATACATTTAAGATAAGTTAGTAAATCCATGAGTCCTATCATAGTGGATCTTAACACCAAGAGTAAATGATATATCTTCAAGTTCATTCACATAAAAAGTCTTGGATAAAACTAACTTGATCTCATAAAACAAGTTGACCTCATTACTACCAATATATTGAACCTTACCATGAACAAAAAATATGCTTCCATTGATCTTTATATTTCTATTTTGGTCTAATTCATTCCATATGAAGTTATGAACAGTTGCACTTTATTAAATCTAAGACACTACTTAGTCGTCAAACTTAGTCATGACAATAAAATTAAAGTAACAAAATCAATGTTATTATGATAAGACATGTTTTATTAGTAAAGGAGGGAAATTGTAGGGCAAAATAATAATAATAATAATGGTAATGTGACAAAATTTATTGTCATTATGGCAATATATATTATAACAAAAACTTAGGTAGTCACGGTATATAAGACAATGACTAAACTGTGTTGTTGAAAACATGTTATGACAAGATGATTTGTCATATTAAGTTGCGAAAATATAGTTAAAATGATGATATTGATGTTGTCATGATAAGACTTGTTTATATACAGAGGAGAGAAATTTTAAAGTAAAATAAAATAAATAACGTGATAAAACATATTGTCAATATACAATTAATATGACAAATAAATTAATGTAAAATTGTTATTATAACAATATTTATTGTGACAAAGCTTGAACTTTTAACTAACTTATTATTAAAAAGACGTCGTTTTAATACATATTGGTCAAAACGAAGTCATTTTGTATCAAAATTTTTAACTCGCAAGCTCGAGCTTGTTTAAGGTTGGCTTATTTTGGGTTAAATAAGATCAGTTCGAATCTAACCCTAGATAGACTATATAGGTCTAACATTACAAAAATAATATATTTCAATGAGAAAAAAATAATGAGAGAATAAATATTTGATTGTCATAAGTATTAATTTTAAGAGTTTAAGAATAAATTATTATTTCTTTCATTAAAACTAAGAAAACTTATACTTTGAATGATAAACTTTTTAAATTTTCTCTAAAATCTTTAAAGTTTGTCATTATTGGCTAATATCCATCAGAAACATTTCTCACAAAATTTCTAAGGCTAAACATGTTAAAAGGGTCGAATTGGTTTACAACATGACCAAGCCCCCTCAAATTTTGCATGACTTAAGTGTAGGATCGAATGACCTAAGAGGGGGGTGAATTAGGTAATTTAAAACAAACTTTACCAAATTAGAGAATTAAAACAATTTATTCAAATCAATGAATATTGCCTATTTTTAATCCAATTTATGAGAATAAAAAAAATATTTCAAATAATCAATACAATCAAAATAACATAATATAAAGTATGAATTAAAGGGAAGAGAAAACCAAACACTTGATATATAGTGGTTTGGCTTAACCTGACCTACGTCCACTCCTCCAAGCTTTCTCCCTTGGAGTATTCTACTAATCTTTGGGTGACCAAAAACTCAACCAAGCTTTTCTTCACAACAAAATAGCTTCCAATGTGCTATTAGCCTTCACAAGTGTTAAAGCTTAATTTCTCTCACTAGAAATTTTCTAATCTCTCCAAGAGTGAACCTCACTCTTTTATAGTACGAATTTTAGTATGAATTCAAAGTTTTCTCTCTCTCAAAGAATGTATATGTAAGTTAAGCTTAGTACAACCCAATACAAATGAAATTACAAAGTATATGAGCAAGAGTTTTGATTAGAGAAGAGAATTTGCAAGTGAATAGCTCAAAACTAATTTGCTCTCAAATATTTGAAAGTTTTTGGTGGCAAAAGTTCTTTTCGAACGAATTTGATTGGGTTTATATAGGGGAAAATAAGGAAAGTTACCATTGTGCACAAAGACTAGCCATTTTGGTTTTCCAGAAAATGCACAATTCGATCGATCGGATGTAAAAAGCACTAGATTCAAGTCTTAAATCATACGAGAAATCATTTTAAGCAATCCTACAACAATTAATCATGCTTAATAAATTAAATTCGAGTTGAAAGTGCTTGGATTCCGATGAAAGCACTTCTTTTGTATGGCAATAGAGATTTTGGTGATCAGTGATGACTCCTTGTGCAAACATAGACTCCTTTCTCACCTTTTCTCTCACTTTTGAGCAATTGGGACCAAAAGAATGTGAGAGAATTAAGGTTGATTGCATTTTTATTTTAATTCCAAGACGCAATACAATGGCATATGTAGGCCATACAAGGTCGTGTATCAGGTTGCATAACTAAGGCAACTTCGTATTTCGTTGTGATTACAATCTGATCCAAAATTTGACTTTTGGCTGACAATACACAACTATGTATACCTCTACATAGGCTTTTGCTTTTGAAAAAAATCAATTACAAATTTTGAAATTAAAAAAAGATTGAAACACTCTTTAGCATACCTGTGGGTATTACATGTATTTATTATAAGAAGTTAAAAAAGATAACTATAAATAAGTATCCATTATCTTGGATTGATGATTTGTTCGACTGATTGATAATTTGTTCGACTAGTTGAAAGGTACTTTTGTGTTCTCTAAAACTGACTTGAGATTTGGGTATCATCAAGTCAAGGAGGCTAAGAGAGACATTCTAAAGACTACATAGAAATAGACATTATGAGTTTGTGGTGATGTCCTTTGGATTAACCAATGCACCTGCAGCCTTTATGAACTTAATGAAGAAAGTGTTCTAGGACTATCTCAACAAATTGATCATGGTGATTATTGATGATATCTTATTGTATTCCAAGACCTGTGAAGAGTATAAATAATATCTGAGATTTGTATTGTAAAGACTACATTAGAAGTAGTTGTATGCTAAGTTCTCCAAGTGTTAGTTCCAGTTAGATCGAGTGACATTCTGGGTCATGTGGTATTAGCTAATGGTATCTCGATAGACCCAAGTAATGTAAAGGCCATATTTGATTGTAGAGGTCTAAGACAACCAAAGAGTTTCAAAGTTTTTTGGCTTTGTGGAGGGTTTTGCCAAGTTGGCTAGACCATTGATAGAGTTATCCATGAATAATATTCCTTTCAGATGGTTTGATATGTGTGAAAAAAGTTTCCAGGAGTTAGAAGAGAGGCTAACTTTTACATGAGTTTTGGCATTGCTCATCAAGGGTGAAAAACATGATTTATACATAGATAATTTTTATTAGAGCCTTGAAGTTGTTTTGATTTAGAGGTGTAGAGTGATTACTTATGCCTTTTGATAACTTAAGAAGTATAAGATTTGGTACCCTACCTATGATTTGGAGTTGGCTGCGATTGTTTGCTCTAAAAATATGGTAGCATTATCTATATGGCATTAAATGCAATATGTACATAAATCACAATAGCTTGAAATATTTTTTCACCCAGAAAAAATTAAACATGAGGCAATGGAAACGATTGAAGTTGGTTAATGATTATGACTATGACATTAACTACCACCTGGGAAAGGCTAATGTGGTGGTTGACGCTCTTGGTAAAAAAGTTGCCTTATCTTGGATCACTATTTGTATAGAGTTATAGTATAATTTAGTGAAAGAGCAGATCTAGTTGGTTACTAAATTGATGGCTGGATTACCAATCCAGTTAACCCTCATTGATGAGATCTGGATGGTGTAGTTTTAGATGAGTGGTTTGTTCAAATGAGGGAGAGGGTTGCCAAGGGTTCTAAGACTGAGTTTTCTCTAGTAGATTAGATTCCATAGTTAGGTTTGTGTTCCTAATGATGATGATTTGAGGAGTAAGATCCTTACAAAGGTATATAGTTTCCTTTACACCATCCACCCTAGGAGTGTAAAGATGTACCAAGACTTGAGAAGGTTATTTTGGTGGTCTAACATGAAAAACGATGTTACTAGTTTTATTGTTAAGTGTTTAGTGTGTCAGTAAGTTAAAGTTGAACATCAAAGACTGTCAAGGTTCTTATGACCTTTAAGTATTCCTAAGTGGAAATGTGAGCACATTTTGATGAAATTCATGATTGGATTGCCAAGGTTTAGAGGAGGATTCAATGCATTATGGGTTATTATAGATCGGTTTACTAAGTCAGCTCATTTAATCCTAATCAAGGATAGTATGAGTTCTGATCAACTAGGGCATATCTACATTAGGGAGATTATGAGACTTTATAGGGTGCCCAAGACTATTGTGTTAGATAAAGACACGTGATTTGTTACAACATTCTAATAGAGTTTACAAAGATCTATAATTACTAGATTAGCTTTTAGCATTGTCTATCACCCTTAAATAGATAGACAAACAAAGAGGATAAACTAGGTGATTGAGGACATGTTAAGAGCATGTTGCATAAATCAAAGAGTGAGTTGGATTAATGTGTTGCCTTTGATAGAGTTCACGTCTAATAACAGTTATCATGTTGCTATCAAAATAGCTCTGTATAAGGCACTTTACAAGAAGAAGTATAGATCCCCACTCTATTAGGATAAGATAGGAGAGACATGCTTTGGAATAGGCCTTAAGACTAAATATAAGCTAGAAAAATGATCAAAGATGTAAAATTAATCAAAGAGTGAATGTAATAGGCCTAGGATCATTAGCAAAGTTATTCAAATTAGAGAAGATAAGACCAGAAGTTTGATATTGGTGGCATGGTCTTTGTCAAAGGTAAACTTGATCTAAGGTCCGTAAGACCCTTCAAAATTTTGAAGCTTGTAAGTAAGGTTGCCACTGATGAGTATAGAACAAATTCACAACGTGTTTCGTGTGTCATTACTACATAAGTATATCAATGACCCAAGTCATGTATTAAAGATTATGGATATAAAGTTGGAAGATAACTTGTTTATGAGGAATGCCTAATCCAAAAACTAGATTGTCGTGTTAAGCAACTTAAAAACAAACAGATTCCTTTCATCAAGGTCCGTTGGAGAAATCATCAGGTTGAGGAGGCCACTTAAAAGGTGAAATAGGATATGAGACAGAGGTTCCCAAAGTTGTTCAAGTGAATTTCGGGGACAAAATTCTTTTAATAGGGGGAGAGAAATGTAACACCCATATATACGCCTAAGCCATTTTGGCCTTGCTTATATCCATGTGTGATTAATTAATTATGTGCTTAAATATGTGATGCACGACCATGTGAGGGTTACCATACACCTATGCGCACTATGGCATGGGATAAAATGGTTTTTTGCTTATTAATCTATGTATTTTAGCTAAGTCTGGAAGGTATGTAGGATCATGTATGAACGATACACAATCATGCATAGTTAGTGAGTTTGAATTTTTGGATAAGAAGCAGGTTCATAGAGATTTCAAAAACTACCATTTTCTTGTAATGACATACATAACTATGTATAAACGGTATGAGCTCATGTAAAGCTAACTATAATGAAAATAAAAATGAACCCAGATGCATTTTGGCTTATATACACACATATTTTTCAAAGAATTGAGCATTGTAAGGGTGAGCCAAAAGGAAGTCATAGCTAAAAGAAACCATTAGAGGTTTGTTTAGGGACATCCTTGCCGTATGAAAATTATTTGGCAACTTACAAAAGAAAGGTAAGTAGGGCTTTACATTTATTTACTATGATTATTCAAGAATGCTCTTGAAATGATAATTTATATAATCTGTTAATGATCATATGGCGATAATGTATTAGAATTTTATTGATGAATATGACTATGCGTTGAATATTAACTATATGAGTTTACATATTTGTTTTGTAAACGGTTGATGTTTCAGGGTTAGAAGGTGATTATTTCTAGATTGATTACTTCACCTAGATTGCATGAATAATAGGGTATTAATCGTATAAATTAACTAATGTTCTACTAAGAATCATAGTTTAATGTCATGCTTTGGAATAAAACGTATTGTGAAAATAAAGCCTAGTTTAAAACTTGCATGATTAAGAGGAATATAATGAGTTTTGTGGTATGTATTGACTTTGTAACATTACATGTGGAATGGCATGGAAATTATAGTAGGAAGAATAATTTTTATATAGCCAGAAATCAGTAGAATGATTGGTTGAATTCTAGAAATTTCACAACACATGCCCATGTGTTATGTGACACACAACTGTGTAGATTTGGGGAAAACTCTCCCCGTATGTGATGTGTACATAGGCACGTGTTAGGAGAGAGAACACCTTTATATGTAGTAGACATACCCTTATGTATTTTTGGTGAAAATAGACTTTAGGGATTCAAAAGATGCGAAAATTTCATATAATTATAGAAATGATTGTGTTACCCCAATAAAGGGATAATTATGATGCAAAATAGGAAGAAAGCCCTAACAACGACTATTGATAATGGAAACCATTATGGGGGGTTCCTAACTACATGGATGATAGTATAGACCCTGACTAGAGTGGTTTTAAGTGAAAAAAGCCAATGATGCACTATTAAATTCTTACCACCAAGTTATGTGCGGTGTTTGTTTCACCAAGTTTAGTGTAGTGTGGATCAATCCCTAAACTAAGTGCAATATGACTTGTCAACAAGTTGTGTGCAGTGTGATGTAGCCACTGGGCTATATGTGGTATGGCGGTGAAAGCAAAAGGGTTTGTTTGTATGACCATCTATGTAACCATCTATATGATTACAACCTTAAGCCTAACTTACATGTTTATAAAGTACATCATATAATTGACATCGAGATGTCACGTGTTTTCATTAGACGTCGGGGATGTCATTTTACATCGTTGGATAAAAGTCATTTGGGATGATACTAATAGTGAAACTAGGCATAAGGTACTAATTTACTCGGATGGGCATTTGAAATGTTGGGAAATCATTTGAATAATCGTAATTTAAAAAGATATGGGACATTTAGGAAATGATAATTATTATTGTGCTATGTGTTTACCTATTTATTGAGTGTGTTTCACTCACCACATTCCTTTGTTGTTTTGCAGGTAGATTTATTGAGTAATGGGGGACGACAGAGGCAGCGAGTCAACTTGAGATATTGCATATGGCGCGGGGCATTTCTGTTAATTACATTTCTATACTTTAATTTGTATGCATTTATGCACTTTATTTTTTTTTTTTTATAATTTGGTTTTACACATTTGATATGAATTCAATTATATATGTTAACTTATGCACTTTTGGGATTATGGACTTTGATACTTGCATTTGAAATTTAATGCCATGCATCTATTACTTTGTTCCGTGTGTATAAGAAGTTTGAAGTTAACATGTCCTTTTAGGTAGGGTAAGGGTCCAGAGAGAGGTGTTACATGCACGAATATTCATCTTGATAAGGCTTTAATCTAACCCTATTGTGCCTGCATATTTGAGTGGTTATATTGTTTTTCAATATTCTCATATGAGATATCATCTTATATGCTCTATGAGTGACAAATCCTTTATTAATCTTCTATAACCTTTAAATAGATCTTGATATGGCTAATCACTACCTATATGGTTATCCTAATTACGGTGGCACATTGGATAACATCAAACCATGCAAATTCTTGTACAAGACTGTCCAGTGACCTTAAGTCTAAGGACCAAGTATAACCATGAGTTAAAGGATTTATTCCACAGATACAAAAGTAATCATCCATTTGGAAATCCTTTTGTTAAGTCTGTCTAATGAACATGACTATAATGTGCATCCATGTGTTGTATTAAGTTATCAGTTAATAACTTTAACATGTGAGAACTATCACCACCTCTTGGTGGAATTGCTCAACACTATGATAATCCCTATCGAGTGCCCTTAGTCATAGTAATATCAAGATTACAAATGTTTTTAGAATAATGATCTAATGTGTGCATAAGGTTCTCACAATTAGTCATCTAATCCCCTCATTATGATTCCATTATTTTAAGGACATATTATTCATTCAAATATATTATACGAAACACTAAGATGCATGAATAATAAAATACCTTTACTAATAAATAAATAAATTACATCATTACAAATTGCAAATTGATTGGCTTTATGACATTACCTTAATAATCTCTCATATTTATAATGTTAAGGTAGATGCCCTAGAGCCAATCATATTTCCTATTTGTGAATGTAATTTTATATTTTAATAATTATTAAAAAAGATTTATTGTTATTCAATTCATATGTTATTTATTTATATGATAATATGAATAACATACCTTTATAATAGTGGAATTGTGATGAAGGGATCAGACGATTGTGAGAACCCTATGTACGTATTAAATGGCCATTGTAGCAATGTCTGTAAACCTAACATTGTAATGAATAAGAGCATATGCAATAATGAGGGGATTATCATGGTGTTGAGTGACCACACTAATAATGGTAGCAGTTCTCATGTGTTGAAGCTGTTATAGACAAATTGGTGTAGCACATGGTTGTATGTTGTAAAATTGTTCATTGGACTAACCCGACCAAAGGATATCCATATGGATGGGTGTTTTACTGTCTATGGAATAAATCCTCTGGACATCACAGGTGCATATGATTTTTTGACTTAAGGTCATCAGATCATCTCATGTAAGGATTGGTGTGATTTGACATTATCTAACGCGCTATCATAATTGAGGTAACTATAAAAGTAGCAATTGACCATATCATGAGTTATATGGAGACTATGGTTGATTCATAAAAGAATTATTACTTTAGAGCACAAAAGAAGATATCTAACATGAGAATACTAAATGACATCCACAGTTATTTGAATATGTAGCCACAACGGGATAAAGTTATAGCCTAATTTGAGTTAGTCATTGAGGTGTATCAGTTCAACCATTTAGACAGACACACTTCTATGTCTCAGCCTCGAAAAATATTGATTAACAAAATGATTGAATTGCACGTAACTTTAGAGTTGTAAATGTTGGAATAAAGTAGTGAATTATGGGCAGATGAAGAGAATTCAGAACAAAAATAGTATCTCAAGAATTTTATCACACAATTTGTAGGTAAAAGAAATGAACTAAGAACAAGAAACAAAGAAAAAAAATGTAGCTTCAATTCACTATTAAATCTATCAACAAGACACATATATATAGGCAAACAAATGAGAAAAAAATGCTACTTTATGATTTAATGGTTATTAACTACACCCACTAACAATACCATTAAATTAAATATTAAAATAAATTCAACCCATTAATAACACCCATTAACCTAAAGACTAAGATAAATTTAATTCACTAACAATACCCATTAAACTAAATATTATGACACATTTAACTAACCCAAACCACAAATAAAAGTTAACTTTGCATCGGTTTTTTAATATCCCCCGTTGATGCAAAGTCAACAACTTCAAGTGATGATCGAAACTCTACAAATTTGGAGTAACCAAGTCCTTTAGTAAAACTATCAGCCACTTGATCATTTGTTGAATAGTACTTCATCACAATCAACCCTTCTGCCACAACATCTTGAATAAAGTGATGATGAAGCTCAATGTGCTTTGTTCTTCCATGAAACATTGGGTTCTTAGTCATTGAGATTGTTGCTTATAGCTTTTGCTTGAGCTTGGTGTAAATCTTCCATAATCCTCTACATCCAAGTTGCTTGACAAGCAACTGAGGTTATAGCAATATACTCAGCTTTTGAAGATGATAATACTATGCTTGCTTGCTTCTTTAAGCTCTATGGCACAACTTTTGAGCCAAAATTGAAAATAAAGCCACTTGTACTCTTTCTATCATTTACAAAACCTATCCAATCACTGTTAGGAAACCAAATAGTTTAAAGTTAGGAACTGGTTTGTACCAAATTCTAAAATTGCTAATAGCCTGAATATAGCAAGCAATTCACTTTATTGCCCCAAGGTGATGTAAAGAGGGATTATACATAAACCTTAAGACTAAACTAATTGGAAACATGATATCTAGATGGGTATGAGTTAAATACATCAATCCCCTAACCAAACTTCTGAAATACTTCTCATTGGACCTTGAGGTTCTATCATCCATTATCAACTTCTCATTTATGTTCATTAGAGTAGAAGACATCTTACAATTCTGCATATTAAACTTCTTTAACAAATCTATAACATATTTTTTTTGTGAAACAAAAATACCATAATCAGTTTGGCAAATTTACAACCCAAGAAAATAATGCAACAACCCCAAGTCTAACAGTTCAAACTCATTAGTTATATTCTTCTTGAATTCCCTAATAAGAATTTCAGAAGAACTAAAGTAAATAATGCCATCCACATAAACACAAACAATGAGAATATCATCTCTTTTTTCCTTCATATACAAAGTGGGTTCGCTACTACTACGATGAAAACTATTGTCATTCAAATAAGAATCAAGTCTACCATACTATGCTCATAGTGCTTGCTTGAGTCCATAAAGGGCTTTCTTGAGCTTTTATACCTTATCTTCTTTGCCTTTAAGAACAAAACCTTCTGGCTACTCAACATAAACATCTTTAGCCAAGTAATCATTCAAAAAGGCAGATTTCACATCAAATTGAAATACATTCCACTACGTATGAGCTACTAATGCTAATATCAATCTTATAGTCTCAAATCTAGCAATAGGAGAAAAGGTTTCAAAGAAATCTTTACCATACTTTTGCACATATCTTTTAGCCACCAACCTTGCCTTATGTTTTTACACACTTCTATCTATATGATACTTCACTCTGTATATCACTTCACATCAATTGCTTCTTTTCCTTTTGACATATCAATTAGCTCTTAAGTGTTATTTTTTTTTTTTAATGGAAGCCAATTCCTCCTTTATAGCTATCTCCAAATAATCCTCTCCATATGTTTCATCAAAAGTCATGAGTTCTGTCAATAAAAAAGCAAATGTATTAGAGTTATAAATATTTTCCTAAGGTTTTACCTTTCTTTAAAGAACCTCAGACATGCTTCTAGTAGTCATTCTTGATGGTTGAAAAGTTAGAAAAGTGTGTGACAATAACCTTGGAGAATTAGGTGTAGGAGAATCTTCTTATGTCACTTTATTCTCTTAGTCTTGTAACCCATTTGACTTATTTTCTTTACATGAAAGGTGCTGGATTTTTTCTGCATTCCATTCCTAAAAACTATTCTTATAAAAAATAACATCTCTTCAAATGATTAGATTTTTAGTAATAGGATTATACAACTGATATCCTTTTGTTTCATCACTAAACCCAACAAAAATGCACTTCTCACTTTCTTATCCATCTTCATTCAATCATTAGTAGCAAACATGGCATAAGCAATACACCCAAAAATCTTTAAAGCACTTATATTAGTTTTGCAGTTCTACCACATTTCATAAGGAGTTGTATTACATACTACTTTTGTTTGTGAGATATTGAAAAGATAAACTGATGTAGTAATTGCTTCAACCCAAAAATCATTTGAAAGCTTTTTCTTATTCAATATACTCCTTGTCATCTCCACTACTATTTGATTCTTCCTTTCAACGACTCTATTTTGCTTTGGTGTTCTTCTCACAGTTAGTTGCCTCTTAATCCTATTTTGCTTGCAAAATGATGAAAACTTATCAGATAAAAATTCTCCTCCCTTATCGATCCAAAGAGTTTTTAATTAATAACCAGATTCTTTTTCTGTGAAAGCCTTGAATTCCTGAAACTTCCCCAATGCTTTTGATTTTTGGACAAGGAAAAACACCCAACTCATCTAAGTAAAATCATCAGTAAATAACAAAATATATACTTTTGTTCAAGGATGAGATGTTTATTAGCCCACAAATATTTGCATGCACCAATTCTAAAGGTTCTTTTACTTTTCGTGCTTTCCTAATTAGAAATGGTTGTCTATGCTGCTTTTCATAAATACAACCTTCATAAACATCATCCTGAAAAAAAATAAAAGGTAACCCATGAACCATTTTTTTCTGACTCAATAGCTTTAACCTATTAAAATACAAATGCCCATATCTTAAATGTCATAACCATGAGTCATTTTTAATACTAACAACAAGTGTGCAATCATCCAAACATGAAATTTCAAGAGGGAACATTTTATTTTTAGCCATGAGAATTTTAACAACAGAAGCATCAAATTTTTCACTCTTGATTTTACATGCACTATTGTGAAACAAAATTGAATATCCCTTTTGTACCAATTGCCCCCACTAAGTAAATTATGTGCCAAGCTAGGAATGTAGTAAACATCATGAATCAACCTTTCAATACCTGACTTAGTTTTCACTACCACTGTTCTTTTTGCCTTCAACTTGCACTTGTTTGTCATTTCCAAAGCGAACTTATAACTTCACCGATTTATCAATGTTTTGAAAAAGACTTTTACTATCTAGAAACCAAAGATCATAGTTAATCTCTTTTGGATTATATAAGTCAGAAATAGGTTACCTTCATTTTTTTTTCTTCAACAAAATTTGCTTGTTATTTTGCCTTTCTCTAATAGTTTACCTTTATGTGCCCTATTTTCTTGCAAAAATAATATTTCTTACCTTTATAACTTGGCCTCTGATTGCCTTTATCACCATTTTCGATTTCTTGGTGACTTGAATATAATCTTTCTTGACCTCTACCATGACCTCGATAGCCACCTATATCTTTTCTTCTATCTCTGCCAATAAAATCAGTATCATTTTATTTTTTATCCTCGCTAAAAATCTTTATCTTTGTCTGAAAGGCTTACTCTATGCTTTTCTTTTCAAACTTGTTCATGCTCTCTTCATGTACTAAGAGTGAACCTATCATCTTATTAAGAGAATGGGTAAAAAGATTTTTTGACTCGTTAATAGTAGTAACAACATAATTAAATTTAGAAAGTAAACTTTTCTCAAAACTTCTTCTACTATTGTTTGATCTTTAATTTGTTCCCCATAAGTTTTCATTTGATTGACAATGATAGAAACTCTACCAATATAATCTTGAACTGACTCACTAATTTTCATACACAAATTCTCTACAAAAAGTTTAGAGTTTCACAATAATTACCTTATTATCTCCATGGAACTCTTTATGCAGAATAGTCCAAGCTTCATTTGCTTTTGTCTCAGTAGAAATAAGAGGGAAAATTGAGTCTATCACTGCTTGTTGCAATATGAGCAATGCCTTCGCATTCTTCTTCTATCATTCTCTTATCTCTACCTCCCTTTTAGGTTAATTAGATTCTGTATCCTTATTTTCTATAAGATCCCACAACTCTTGGGCAATGAAAAACGTTTTCATCTTAATGCTCCAAAAAGCATAATCTTCTCCATTGAAGATAAGCACCAATGTTTGAGGAACATTTAAAGTATTCATACTATTAGACATGATGAATACAAGGCTTTTTACTTATTTCAACAATAATCTCAATCACACAATATGCCTATTCTAATCGAAACCTGGCTTTGATACCATAAGTGTTAGAATAAAGTAATAAAATATGAGCAGATAAAGAGAATTCAGAACAAATATAGTATCTCATGAATTTTATCATACAATTTGTAAGTAAAAGAAATGAACTACGAACAAGATATAGAGAAAAAAAATGTAGCTTCAATTCACTATTAAATCTATTAACAAGACACATATATATAGGCAAACAAATGAGAAAAAAACTATATTTTATGATTTAGTAGCTATTAACTACACCCATTAACAATACCATTACATTAAATATTAAAATAAATTCAACCCACTAACAACACCCATTAAGCTAAAGATTATGATAAATTTAATCCACTAACAATACCTATTAACTAAATATTAGGACACATTTAACTAACCTAAGCCATAAATAAAAGTTAACTATGCATCAATTTTTTAGCAGTAAATGCTTAAGAGATGTATGCTGACACTTTATCATCTTAGTGGACAAGATACTTTGTTATAGGCCATCTTAGACAGTGTTTGGATTCACCTTGAATCTAAACATTGTTCGCTTAATAGAGAGCTTATGTGTCATATGCATAAAGAAGTTGAATCAAACTGAGATAAGTAGATTATTTGTTAACAATCTTGGTGTTCATAGCTAAGAGAGAGAGACTGCGAATGGATTTGTGCTAGTTATGCACTTAGTGGAGATGGTGCCAACCATGCAAATGCATGTCTATTGACGGTGTCATGTGTACTTGGAATTCTAGCTATGCTCAGACACTTACACATATAAATAAGGCATAAACTTTTTGTGTAAAAAACACAACATATATAAAGTGAAAACCTATCCGCCATTCCTTCTGTTTCTTTCCTTCTCATGAACACCATGAGTTCAATCAAGTGCCTTAGCAGCCTCTTCACCTGAATTTCTTCTATTTGTGTTTGTGCTACACGTGGATACAAAAGTGTTGCAATAAACTTAATATAACTTGTAAATCTAGGTACTAGAAATTTAAATTCAATTTTTTCATATATATATTCACATTATAATTATCATAGTTATCTACACCTATTTTCCAATTTGTATAGACTTTTTATGAAGTATTGTATTTTGAAATTTGTAGCATGATACTATATTGAGTTGAACAAACAAAATTATAAGTTTATATATGTACACTTGTATGTGTTGTTCGATGTGAGGGTTTCCTTTTATTCATGGATGATATGGAACATTGAGATATGAATTTGTTTATGTTTATATGAATATGAGGTGCAAATTGATATTCAAATAAGTAAATTATCTTTAAATTGAAAAGTAGTTTTAAAGTAGATTTATTGTTGTGATTGTTTGCTATAGATAAAAGAATACCTTTGTTGCATAATTGGGGACTTGAGTATGCCTTGGTATTGCACTTCCTTAATTAATATTTTATTAGCTTATGAAGTAGAATGTGGAAAATTAGTGGAATCGACACTTATGTTTTGTTAGAGCTTGCGTAAGTGAGAGTGTTATCGTGAATATGGTAATATACATTACTTTTAAGATGAATTGCTAAGTAATGAGCATGAATTATGAGTAGATGGAATGGATTTTTATGAATGGAAGTTAATGAAACAAACTAGTAATGAATTCTATAAAATAAATGACACACACTCGTGTGCTTTTGGGGAAAAATCCTTCCCCTATTAATTGAAGCCATAGGAGTGTGGAATTAGGAACAGATATATGCCCATGTGGTATAGGACATATGGTCATGTGCCTTGCCTCAAAGATACTCACTCGTGTGCCTAGGTTTCAAGTCATGTGGATTGAAGGTATATACACCCATATGTAAAGGATACATACTCGTGTACATTTGAGAAAATTGAGAACAAAAGTATAAAGAGTTAGTGAAGAATTTATAGAGTTCCAAAATGAACATATGAGTTTAGAACTGACCATTCTACTGTATAAGAGTAGATTTTGATGAAAAAAGATACAAGACTCTAACAAAGGTTAATATGGGTATGCCCGAATATGTGGACGACATCATAAACCCTGACCAAAGTGGTTTTAAGTTATAACCCAAAAACGATGTAGTACATATTTAAAACCACCAACCTATGTGCAGTATGGTAGTGAAAGCATCAGGACAAGTTTGTGTGACACTAATACCTTTAGATGAATTAGTATCGACAACGGGGCTAAAGCATCTAGAATGCGTGTATGGTTGTAGTAAAGGCCTGGGTCTCATTGCCTCATGATATGGTATCCATAACCTTAAGCCTAACTAACATGTGCAATAGGTGCACTTTATGATTGACATCTAGGTGTTTTATACTTTCATTGAGTGTCCAGGATGCCAATATACATTATAGGGATTTAATTATCTAGGACGACACCACTAATATGGATTTAAGCACTAGGTGTCATGATATTTTGGATGGACATCGAGAATGTTGGATAAACATTCATACTAACACAAAAATGATGAACATAGAACATTACATAATTTGATATTGGAATTTACAAATATATGGATCTATGAGATTGTTTATTTACTGAGTGTATTCCACTCACATGTTTTGTTCTTGTGGTTTTGCAAGTAGAGTTATAGAGTAGCGAGGTGGCAGTGGGTCGGCTCACAGTAGCATATATGGGTAAGAGGTGATTTCATCGTTTTAGTATAGCTGGACATTTTATGTATTTTGTTATTTTTCATTTTTGTCAATGTACTTTAAGGTGAGAAGATACCTTTTTGGATTTATATGTTTGATTTTCATGTAATCATTAATATACTTTTAGGATATTGGGATTTTCATCAATAAACCATATTTGGCATTAATTATCTACATGTGAAGTTTTAGTTAGATATGCCTCGTTGAATACATATTCCATATAGGGGTGCATGTCTGGAGTAGGGTGTTACATTTGTCATATCAAAACATGGTTTTGGAAACTTAAAAATGTTTTAAATGTGTATTATTACCTTGATAACCCCTTATGTGTCATTGACCGATCCCGCATTCCAACCATTGTAAATATTATTAAAACTTTCATTTAAATAATGGTACATCTACTTGAGATATTATTTTATTGCTAAAGGACAGGCCTGAGTATTCGCAACTACTTAGATATAGACAGATGTTAGCCCTATAGTTGTGACAGGTTAGTTATTGTTTCATACTTGTTCTTTATATGCTTAATTGACTAGTGTTATGCATTATTTTATTGCTAGAGGTATAATTAAGAGATTAGGATTGGAGCCTTCAACTCTCCCTCAGATCAAAATAAAGATCTTAGATGAGGACTAGGTTCACAACAATTTAATGCAATTAGAAGAGACAATTTTTTTAAGAGGTTGTAAGATTACCATAGACTTGATAATCATAGACATGCTAGACTTCGATGTAATACTTGGCATGGACTTCCTAGGAAGATATAGAGTAGAAATAGACAATAGAAAGAAGAAAGTTAGATTCAATATGGATAATGGTGAGTAGTTAACATTTAGAAAGGGTCAAATCCTCAACATAATAATCAACAACATCAAAGTTAAGAAGATGTTGAGTATAAGGTGTATGACATATTTAGTATATATGGTTCAAAAATCAATAGAGATAGTTTCAGACATAAAAGATACTCTAGTAGTGCAAAAAATTTCAGATGTATTCCCTGATAGCCTTTTAAGGTTAGCAGTTCAGCCTCGAGTTAGCCCTAGACACAACACTAATTTTTAAAGCCTTATATAGAATAACCCTACCGAATTACAAGAGTTAAAGAAATAGTTATAAAAGCTACTGGATATGGATTCATAACACTCACCATAAGGTGCACCAATCTTCTTCGTAAAGAAAATAGATGGATTATTAAAGATGTGTATTGACTATAGAGAGTTAAACAAGACAACCCTGAAGAATAAGTACCCACTCTCGAGGATTGATATTTGTTTGATTAGCTTAATAGTGCTTTAGTGTTCTCTAAGATAGATTCACCAAGTTGGCTAGACCCTTTATATGGTTGACATATAGAGAGGTTCCTTTTAGATGGTCAAAGGCTTGTGAATAGAGTTTTTGGGAATTGAAAAAGAGATTGATTTTAACTCCTATCCTTGCCTTACCTTGCCAAAAAAGGGTGAGGAATATGATTTATGCACAAATACCTCACATCAAGGTTTGGGAGTAGTATTAATGTAGAAAGGGAAGGTGATAGCTTATGTTTCCCACTAGTTAAAAGAATATAAGACCAAATATCTCACTCATGACCTTGAGTTGGTAACTATAGTGTTTGCACTAAAAATATGGCGACACTACCTATATAGGGTAAGGAGTAACATATATAGGATCACAAAAGCCTCAAGTATTTCTTCACCTAAAAAGAACTGAATATGAGACAGAGATAATGGTTGGAATTTGTAAAAGACTATGATTACGAGATTATCACCTAAATAAAGCCAATATAGTATGCTTTGAGCAGGAAAGTTATCTTATCACAAATTTTCGCTCACCATAAGTTATAGTAAGAGTTAATGAGTTAGCAGATTGAGGTAATCATAAGGTAGTTAATAAGTCTCTAAATTTAGTTAACCCTTTTGGATTAGATCTATATAGTATTAACTTCTGATGAGAAATGTCTATAGATCAGATAGAAGATGACTAATAAGGCTAAAATGGACTTTAGTATGGTAGAAAACATCTTGAGGTTTTGAAGAAGGATATATGTTCCCTAAGCGTAGAGCTTAAAAGGTAAGGTCCTTTTAGAGGCATACAGTTCAATTTACATTGCCTATCTTAGGAGTGTAAAAATTTATTAAGATCTTAAGAAGATGTTTTGGTGGCCAGGAATGAAAAAAGACATTATAGACTTCGTGGCTAAGTGTTGTGTGTGTTAATAGGTTAAAGCTAAACATCAGAGGCCATTTTATAACCTTTTAGCATTCTTGAGTAGAACTGGAAACGCATATCAATAGACTTTGTGGTTGGATTACCAAATGTCAAAGGTGGTTATAATGCATTGTAGGTTATAGTTGATCGGTTAACTAAGTTGACATATTTTATAGTAGTTAGAGACACCATGAATACAAATCAATTGAGCCAGATCTATATGAAGGTGATTGTTAGACTTCATAGAGCACATAAGATGATAGTATCAGATAAGAACACTAGGTTTGTCTCAGCATTTTGGTAGAGTATGCAAAAATCCTTATGTATGAGATTGGAACATATCATCCCTAAATCGATAGATAGATTAAGATGTTTAATCAAGTGATCTATGATATGTTGAGGGCTTATTGCTTTTATAGAAAAGCAAGTTGGATAGATATGTTATCGTTGATGGAGTTTGCCTATAATAATAGTTATTAGACAACCATTAGGATGGTTTTTTATGAGACTTTGTATGGAATGAAATGTAAATCACTATTGCACTAAGATGAGATAAGAAAGAGAGATGCCCTAGTAAATCATTAAGACCTAAGCTAACCTAGAGGATGATTGAGGATGAAACAAGCCCAAGATTGCTAAAAAAGTTATGCAGATCAAAAGAGACATGATCTTGAGTTCCAGGTAGTTGATAAGGTGTTCATCAAAGTAGCCCCCTATAGACATGTTATGAGATTTGACATAAAAGGCAAGTTAGTGTCGAGATTTATGGTACCCTTTGAGATATTAAAGCATATAGGTAAGGTTGCCTACCGGCTTGCACTACTAATGTTCATAGATGACATTCATAATGTGTTTTATGTATCCTTTTACACAAGTATATCAATGACCCCACCTATATGCTAAGTCTTATGGATATTGAGCTAAAGAATGATTTGGTCTATAAGGAGCGTCTAGCTTAGATATTAGACTGATAAGTTAAAGTAGGCAACGTATGTGTATAGCTTTCCAAAAGTAAGTGATATGTAGTAGAAGACATGTGGTAGTACACATGGATCTTTATGCATAGGGTTATATCTGGGTTAACTCCTTGTATGCACTTGTTCTAAGCATGACTATGTGATAAGTGCCATATGCCTATGTACATGGGTTAGAAGGCACGTAAGCATAGATAAAAAAATAAGATACCTATATAACCCTAGACAAAGACAAAAGATGATTGTACCCCTTAGGTTATGTGTATGGAAAGGGAGGCTTAAGCAAGAAGAATAAAAAGCCATAAAAGGATAAAGAGTTCAAGAAAGGCATAGGTTAGGTGCTTGACTATATGAATGATGGCATAAGATCATACCAAGTTGAATCTAGGTCAAAAGTCAACAACCTTAAGGCTAGCGTTAAACATTTAGATAGTCATCAACTATGTACACAAGTGATAATAATCGTGAAAGTGATAGGGTCAAATACCCATGTGATACATCACGTACTCTACGCCAAAGTATTTAGCCACCTAGTTTAGTTTAAGTGTGCATGGTAAGAATATAACTTTTAGATATTTCCTCATGTAATCAATAGAATGCACCACATAATTACCTGAGGTAAAGGTCATCTCTGAATGGTTATTCAAAAGTTCTGATTAGCTTATGTGGTAAAGGAAGATACCACTATCATAGATTTCCCTATGTGATCAAGGTGTCCTAGTCAGTTAGCCTAATAGGTCATTTGACATATGTATAAGACACAATAATAACTTTCACCAAGACATCAAATATGTCGTTTCCAGCTTAGGTCTTCTTAGTTTTTGTGGAAGATCTATGTTAGGGCACCGAGGTGTCATAGTGTGACCCTATTTAGCTTAAGAATGAAGTATAAGTTTTATCACTAGTTATTTTAATAATGAGAGATGCCACAAAGTCTTCATTTATAAAGTTTTACTCATGCATTTCCTTTTATTTGTTTTATAGGTAAAAGTAAGTAGCAGGGCAAACGATGAATCCAATGGTCTAACAAGCAACTACATGAGGAGGGGGTGTTTTTGACATTTTAGCTTTTTATCAAACATGTAGTTATTTTTATTTTTATTGCTACTATTTTTAGACACTTATCATTTTATGAGTATTTATTTATAAAACCATTATTATTATTATATCGCCTTTTGCACGTTTTAGAATTATTATCATGCATTAAAGTTTTCAAATAGTACAGTTGTGCATGTCTCTTTTGGTGAGGTGTTATAGGCTAGAGTTAAAGCCCAATATTACGACTAACATTAGCATCAAGATGCCTTATGGAGACTAATGAGCAATTAGATGTTGTTGGCTAAATCCGTATTTCTAAGAGATTGAGAGCTAATAGTAGACTTAATTATGTTTGAGATGATTGATTTTGACATCATCTTGAGTATGAATATTTTGAGTCATTATGGAGCTAAGATTGACTGTAGGAAAAAGACAGTTTGGTTTCTTCGTGATAATGGGGAAGAGTTCACATTTAGTGAGGGTCTTGTGATAAGCACGATGAGTAGTAGTGTGAAAGCAAGGAAAATATTAGGTAAGGGATATACGAGATATTTGACATACACTATAAGTAAAGTGAATGAATAAGTCTCAAGTTTACATCATACTCTTTTTGTGTCTGAGTTTCCAGATGTATTTCTAAACAATTTACCAAAGGTAGAACTTGAGAGAGAAATTGAGTTTAGCATCAAGTTAGTTCCTGAGACAACACCTATTTCTAAAGCATATAACTTTAGTTCATGTGTACGTGGTAAGGATACTTCTAAAGCCCCTTACCACATGACCCCAACTGAACTCCAGGAATTAAAAAAACAACTTCATAAGCTTCTAGATAGTGGTTTCATCTGACCTAGTTATTTACCTTGGGGTGTACTAATCCTTTTTTATGAAAAAGAAGGATCAATCAATGTACATGTTCAACTAAAATGTGCCTTAGTGTTTTCTAAAATTGACTTGAGATCTTAGTATCATTAAGTCTGAGTTGTGGAGAGGGATATTACAAAGGTTGTCGTCAAGATAAGATATGGGCACTACAAGTTTGTTATATGCTATTTGGGTTAACTAATACCCAAACAATCTTTATGGATCTAATAAACAGGGTATTCCAAGATTGCCTTCATAAATTTTTGGTGGTATTTATTGATGACATTTTAATATATTCCAAAACTTGGGAGGAATATGAATAACACTTGTGGTTTGTGTTATCGAGACAGAGAGACAAGTAGTTGTATGAAAGTTTTTTGAATGTGAGTTTTGGTTAGATTATGTGGTTTTTTTGGGACATGTTATGTTAGTTGATAGTATCTTAGTAGACCTGAGTAAGATAAAAACAGTGTTGGAATTGTAGAAACCCAAGATAACTAAAGAGATATAGAGTTTCCTAGGATTAGTAGGGTATTATAGATGGTTCATAGAGGGCTTTGCTAAGTTAGCCTAACTATTGATTGAGTTGACTTATAACAATGTTTCTTTTAGATGGTCAGATGCCTGTAAGAGAAGTTTTCAAGAGCTAAAAAAGATATTGAATTTGACACTAGTTTAAGCTTTTCTAACCAAGGGTGAAAATTATGATTTATAAATAGATGCCTTTCTTTAAGGATTAAGAGCTATGTTGATGCAAAGAGTGAAGGTGATTGCCTATGCTTCCCAATAGCTCAAGTGGTATGAGATTATATGGAATCAAGTGCAATATCCACATAATCATAAGAGTTTAAAATACTACTTTACCTAAAAAAAAATTAAATATGAGAAAGGATGTGGTTATAATTGGTCAAAGATTATGACTATGATACAAGTACCATCAGGGAAAGGCTAACTTGGTAACTGACACTATCGGTAAAAAAACGATATTATCTCATATTACAACTTGCTGAGAGTTAGAGTGGGAAATAGAGAAAAATCAAATAGAGTTGATTTTTGAATTATTAGCTAGATTAAAGATTTAGTCAACTCTATTTGATAAGATTTGTATGGCATAGTTATTAGATGATTAGTGTATTTAGATGAGACAAAAAGTTACTAGGGGAGTTGAGTTAGACTTTAGTGTTGTTAATGATGTTTTGAGATTCAAGAGTAGAGTTTGTGTTCTTAACATGGCTGAGTTAAAGAATAAGATTCTGATGGAGGCTTATAATTTATATTACATCGCCTACCTTGGGAGTGTTAATATGAATCAAGAATTGAGGAAATCTTTCTAGTGGTCTGGTATGAAGAAAGATATAGCATATTTTATTGCCAAGTGTTTAGTGTGTTAACAGGTTAAGACTGAGCATCAGAAGCCATTGGACTTATTATAGCCATTGAGTATTCTTGAAGGGAAATGGGAGCACATTTTGATAGATTTTGTGATTGGTTTACTGAGGTCCAAAAGAGGTTATAATGTCTTATGGGTCATTATGGATAGATTGACCAAGTTGATACATTTTATCCCTATGAATGACAACACAAATACCTATCAATTGGTTTAGGTATACTTCAAAGAGATAGTAAAACTTTATGAGGTACCCAAGATGATGTGTCAAACAAGGACATAAGATTTGTCTCAAGGTTTAGTACTGCTTATTATCCTCAAACTGACAAGTAAACTAAGAAAGTGAACTAAGTGATTAAGGATATATTAAGAGCATGCTGCCTAGCTCGGAGAGAGAATTGGTTGGATATTTTGCTACTTATAGATTTTGCTTATAATAACAACTATCAAACAACCATCTGAATGGCTCTATAAGAGGTAATTTATAAAAGAAAATGAATATCACTATTTTATTGGGATGAGATAGGTGAGAAAAATGTCTTGGTACAAGCTTTGGGCCAAGAGATGACCTCAAAAATGATTAAGCATGTGAGATTAGTTATAGAGAGGATGAAATAAACCCAAGATCGCTAGAAAAGTCATGTCAATCAGAGAAGGTAAGACTTAGAGTTTGACATGGGTAATAAAGTTTTTGTCAAAGTTGCCCCCTACAATCATGTAATAAGATTCAGACATAAAGGTAAGCTAGCTCCAACATTTGCGGGACTGTTTTAGATTTTGGAGCATGTGGGTAAGGTTACCTACCAACTTGGATTGCCAATACACATAGATCAAATTCATAATGTGTTTCATGTGTTGTTGGTCATAAGTACATTAGTAACTTGACTCATGTGTTATCAGTGAAAGATTTGGAGCTCACAGATAATCTAGTTTATGAGGAATGCCTGATTTAGATATTAGATAGATAGGTGAAGTAGCTCAGAAATAAGTAGATACCACTAGTTAAAGTACAATGGAGGAATCATCAAGTCAAAGAAGCCACTTGAGAGGTGGAACAGGACATAAGACAAAGGTTCCTACATTTGTTCGAGTGAATTTCGAGGATGAAATTCTTTTAAGGGGGCAAAAATGTAACACCCATAAGTATGCCAAAGTTATTTTTGTCTTTTGCTTAAGTCAAGTAATTATGTATGAGAATTTACCATGTATGAAATTTGGATGCAGGACCATGTAAGGGGCACTTATGTTTTTATGATATCTTATGTTAATGGATATTGCAAATGATTTAATGGTCAAGTGCTAGAACGTGCACGAATAAAAGTGTTATTGTGAATCTGGTAATATTCATTGCTTTTAGGATGAATTACTAAGTAATAAGCATGAATTTTGAGTAGATAGAATGGATTTATATAAGTGGAAACTGATGAAACAGACTAGAAACGAATTTTGGAAAACAAATAATACATATTTGTGTGTCTATGACAAACTCCCATTTGCTTTTAAGGGAAATCCTCCCTATGTTAATTAAAGCCACAGGTGTATAGAATTAGGAATGGACATACGGTTGTGTACCTTGCCTCAAAGATACACACCTGTGTGGCTAGGTTTCAAGCTATGTGGATTAAAGGTATAAACACCCATTTGTAAAGGGTACACACCCTTATACATTTGGGAAAATTGAGAACAAAAGTATAAAGAGTTAGCAAAGAATTTATAGAGTTCCAAAATGAACATATGAGTTTAAAAATGACTATTCTACCTTTGCAACGGTAGGTTTTGATTAAAAAAAATGCAATGCCTTAACAAAGACTTATATGGATATGTCTAACTATGTGGACGATAACATAGACCCTAACTAGAATGGCTCTTAATTGAAACTCGAAAAAGATAGATTACATATTTAGAATCACCAATCTATACGCAATATGATAGTAGAAGCATCATGGCAAGTCCATATGACACTAATACCTTTAGATGATTTAGCATTGATAATAGGCATCAAAGAATTTGAGATGCTTGTGTGATAGCAATAGAGGTCTAAGGTCTCATTGTTATGATATGGTATCCATAGCCCTAAGCTTGGTTGGCACATGCAATAGGTGCACTTTATGATTGATATATAGGATGTTTTATGCTTTCATCGAATGTTTGGGATGCCAATAGACATCATGTGGATTTAGTCATTTAGGATGACTCTTCTAATATGGATTTAGGCTTTGGGTGGTATGATATTTTGAATGGGTAACGGGGATGCTAGATAAACATTCATACTGATATGAGAATTATAAACATAGTGTAGAGTTTCAGGGTTCCATTAACTAGTAATGTGGTGGAATTAAAAATTTTAAAACAATATCAAAGATCTTAAAACCCATTCAGGATATTCGTTTTAATGTATAGATTCTTGAACATGTTAAACACGTATAAAGTGTTTAAAAATTATACCTACACTATTGGCTCCTCTAAGGCTTCACGTGGCTATGTAAATATCACTAGCCAATCTTCTTAAGACAGTTCTTTGCTATCTAAGCAAAGCACAAATAGGAGGCGATCTAGAAAAAAGACTACTAAGGTTTCTATTGACTAGATCTTGGAAATTAGATCATGATAATAGACGCTTGTGTCAGTAAGATTCTAACTATAGAAATGTGTGTTTAAGATGAATATGTTTAGGATTGTTATGTTAAAAAAATTGACTCAAACTAAACACCTTTATTTATAAGGTATGCATAAATCTTAAGTTAGTTAGAACTCTAACTACTTAAGTGATAAGGTATCTAAGAGTTCTTATTAAATTATGACTCTTAATTTATTAAAAGTTTTAATGCATAGGAATCCTAATTAACTTAAGATTCCAACTCAACTTAAACTTTCTATCAAATAAGGACCTTGAAGAATCCTTGTTTAACTAAAACACCTTACCTACGAGTTAACATAGCTAGTTGACTCGTATCCATCATTTAGCCTCGCTTGGTCGGACTCTTAAGAAGGTTTAGCCGAAACCATGCAGTGCATTTACACGATGCCATGTGGCATTGTACATATCAAATGATTCTAGTAAAAACACATTTATATGTTTCTCTCTTTCCATGATCATGGATTGTCATCAAACAATCCTTGCCTCATGGTTCGTATAAACCCCTTAATGCATGTGACCCATAAGCTTTCTATTGAACCTATAGTGTTTGAATTCAGGTTAAATTTAGACACTAACCAAGATTGCCTCTAGTAAAACATCATGACCACCAAGATGACAAAGTGTTAGGGAACATTTCTATAAGCTTTTACAATATCACAATTATGTATAATTCAATCTTTTCGCCAAACAATATCTCTGGAGGTTGAGACATAAATGTGTGTCTATCTTAGTAGTTCTTTGATATAAGTTGATACTTACACAAATTAAACTACAACTTCATCTCACTGTGGCCATATATTTAAGTAGTCATGAATGTCTTTTAGCATTCGCATATGAGATATTTTCTCTTGTGCTCAAGAGTGACGAATCCTTTATTGATCAATCATAACCTTTATGTATCTCACAATATAGTCATTTACTACCTTTATGATACCCCTATTACGGTGATACGTTAGATAATGTCAAACTATACTAATCCTTAAAAGAGACGGTCTGACAACCTCAAATCAAATGATCACATGCACCTTTGGTATTCAAAGGATTTATTCCAAAGACATTAGAGCAACCATTCATATAGATATCCTCTAGTGGGATTAGTCTGATGAACACGTCTACAACATGCACCTATGTATTACACTAAGTTGTCAACAAACAATTTCGATATATGAGAACTATCGCCACTTTTTTGTAAGGTCACTCAACATTATGATAATCTCATCACCATTACATGTGCCCTTGGCCATTGCAATGTTAGGAATATGGAAATTTCTAACATGACTATCTAATATGTGTATAACGTTCCCACAATTAGTCATCTGATCCTCTTGTCACAAGTTTACTATTTTTAGGGCATGTTATTCACACAAACATATAATAGACAAGCATATAAACTAAATAACTATAAATCTCTTTATTAATTAATAAGATAAATTACAATTACAAATATCAAATCAGTTGGCTCTAGGGCATTTACTCAAACACACAAAATATCAGATAATTTGATATTAGGATTTATAGATATGTGGATATATGAGATTGTTTACTTATTGAGTATACTCTGTTCATATGCTCTATTCTTATGGCTTTGCAAATAAAGTTATAGAACATCAGTGTGGCAGCAAAAGAGCTGGTGGGTCAGCTTATGGTAGCGTATGAGGACATGGGCGATTTTGTCATTTTTATTATAACTAGACATTTGATATATTTTGTTATTTCTTATTTATGTCAATGCACATTTAGCTGATAAGATGCCTTTTCAAATTTATATGTTTGATTTTTATGTAATAATTAATACACCTTTAGGATTATGGGATTTTCATTAATAAAAATTTTTGACATTAATTATCTGCATGTGAAGTTTTAGTTAGATACACCTCTTTAGATACATATTCTGTGTACGGGTAAATATTTGGAGTGGCGTGTTACACTATCCTACCATCTCATTCTCAATCTATTTCCCATTCTTTTACTACATAAGTTATCTTGATCTCGATCTTAGACTATCAGTATGTAACCCCAATTTTAAAGAATCAGTATACCTACTTTAATGACTACTTTCAAGGCAATCTTTCTCTAGTCTAGATTGTTTAATCACTCATTACCATTTAACAAACTCACGATCCTAGCTAAATCAATCAATAGACCCTTAATCAATAAATTATCTATGTCCTAGTAAATCTTAGACCCCTTAATCAAAGGACTATCTAAGTCTTGGTAAGTCCTAGATCTCTCAATTAATGGGTTATCTACACCTTAGTAAGTCCTGGACCCTCAAATCAATGGGCTATTTACACCTCAAGAAGTCCTAGCCATTCAATAGACTTAGAGTCCTAACAATGATGTGTCTCTCAATTTAAAGATATCAATCATTGGACTTTACCCTATCTATGAGTATACCTATGTCATGGGTACTCCCTTGCCAGCCTAATAATCTCAATCTCAATGTCCTATAAGTATCAAATAATATCAAATCTCATCGGGAAATTCAATCCCTATTGATACCCAATCTCTTATAACACTCTCGAACTTATCTCGAGTCCAATTTATTCTCTACTTGTGATTCTCTCTCTCTTTGATCATATCTATTATCTCTTCTCTAATGTTTAACCCCTTATGTATTTCTTGTATTTGCATTAAATATTTCCCTCAGGTATCTAACCATTTAGGTATCTCTTGGATTCATATCAAATTTATTTCTTAAGTATTTAACCCCTCGGATTACTCTTCATGACTTTTATCCTTAAATATAAATCAAATTAATCTTAATTTTAATTATTTGCTTAATCGTATTAAGCCTACATGTAATCTATTCATGTCCAGATATTTTTTTCTTTGAAATACATCAAATCTTCCATCTTATTTAGATGTTCAATTTGATAGGTTGACGTACAATTCTCCCCAGTCATAATACATCACCAAAATCGATTAAAATTTAACGGGTTATCATTTTATCGTATGTAAAAGTTTACTTTAAAACCTATTTGCAATAGTGGAAAACTTATTTCTTAAAAAATAAAATTGATGGTTGTAAAAGGAATTGTTAGGCTAACTCTTAGGGTGGCTTGCAACCTACTTGTTTTGTCAAAAATCCAATCCAGAATCATGGCTCGAATGCATCATATTCATGAGTGTGTGGTAGTCCCATAGGATACCTTTCAAAAGCTCGTTGATGTCCTCGATAGGCACATTTTTTAAGCCAAACATGCCTTACTGACTAGCCTATATAGACACGTAACATTCCACACCCATTGAACAATTTGAACATATCACTTTCAGGAATTAGTGTAACACTTTCATAGTGTACCTTCCGAAAACACATTGGCATCCCCAAAAGTTTAATTTTTAGCCTAAACATGGCTTTTAACTAGCCATAATTTCCAAAATTAATGTCACTTCATACATAATTTTGGCATTTGTGGAGAGGTTTTTCCTAGCCAATTTCATGGCTGGTACCCATTCCTATTAGTAGACACACCCAACTACCAATTTATCAATGAAATTCCATACCTATTACACTGAAGAACTCCACTGAAAATCATCACATGGGAAGACTTCTATAACCCCAATTTCATTCTCAAACAAATAGAATAATGTGGCGTATAAAACCATGTTTGCATATGCTATTAACAAAGAAAAATTCTATCCAGCCACATCTATCAAGCAACAAGAATCCTAACCAAGTTTTTCTTCAAGAATCATAGGAAATTTCAAGAATTCTCAAACAAGGATTCAATACACAATAGTCAACAACAACTTGTAAGAACATAAGCACATGCAAGGTTCATTTAACTAATATTTAAGATTCAAGTTATAAGTTTCATATTTCCAATTTTAAGGTTTAATCCTTGCAAAGACCACCAAATTCCAATGGATACTACTACCAAAATCATCCATAAAAATGCTAAGAATTCATATAACTTAAGGAAAATTTCATCTTCTCTTCCTTTGGATTTTATAGTAAGAAAAGGCAGTAATTGCTGCTCATTTTTCCTCTCTTAATGTTGCCACCAATGACCACCAGTGACCTTCTTAGTCATTGGTGGCTTATTTTTCTCCTCATGCCTTCCTTTCTTTTTAGCATCTAGCATTAAGGTAGGTGCAAGGCATTTGATGACTAGTTCAACTGGTTTCCTTAGTTTTTTCTTCAATATTTTTGGTTACCAAGCAAGAATTTTGCCCTCTTTTGCTGATTTCTCTTTCCTTTAAAATTCTCTCTGTTTTATTATGTTGATAAGAGAAGAATTGTGGCAGTTTCAATGGAAATCAACAACCAAAATAAGGGTAGTAGATTTCTCTCCACTTTAGACTTTTATTTTTCTTTTTTATTTGTTCCTTTAGTTTTCTTTTTTGTTTTAGTTTTTCATGCTTTGGCCAATTATTAGGCCCAAACAAGACCTAAATATGATTTTGGCTTGATCAAAATTATATCTTTTATTTTGACCCAAATTCGACCTATATCTGATCTAAGCCTAAATTAAAATTTTGGAGAAAGGATAATAACACCCTTTGAGCAATGTTACAATAGCTAAGACAACTGTTTGGATGAGGAATGTAGACTTTGAGTTTGTAGTGATGTTGTTTGGACTAACAACCAACCCTGTGGTGTTTATGAATTTGATAAATAGGGTATTCTGTGACTATTCGGATAAGTTCATTAAAGTGTTCATTGATAATATTTTGGTGGATTCTAGAAGTCATGAGAAGCATGAGAAACACCTAAGGTTTACCTTAAAAAGATTGAGAGAAAAGCAACTCTATAGAAAGTTTTCAAAATATTAAACCGAGTTGTATTCTTAGGCCATGTAGTTTCAATAAAGGGTATATCAATTGATCCTAGTAAGGTTGAGATAATGTTAGACTAGCAAAGGCAAAAGATTATCAAATAGGCTCAAAGTTTTCTAAGACTGGCTAGGTACTACAAACAATTCATGGAGGAATTTTGCTAGACTAGAAGACTTCTCACTACTTTTACTAAAAAGGAAACTCAATTTCAGTGGTTAGATGCCTGTGAGGAGAGTTACCAAGGGTTAAAGAAGAAATTAACTTATACTCTTATGTTGGCCCTATCGAAGGATAGGGTCGAGTATGATTTATACATAAATACCTCTTATAATAGATTGGGAGTAGTGTTAATGTAGTAAGACAAGGTGATTGCATACTTCTTGAGATAGTTAAAAGATTTTGAGAGCAAACACCTTACTCATGATTTAAAGGTTACAACAACAATGTTTGCTTTTAAGATGTAGAGGCACTACCTATATAAGAACAAATGCAATATCTACATTAATCACAAGAGGCTTAAATACTTCTTCTTTTAGAAAGAATTAAACATAAGATAGAAAAGATGACTCAAGTTAGTAAAGGACAACAATTATGCTATCAAGTACCATCTGGGCAAAGCAAATGTAATAACATATATTATTGGCATAAAAGTGTTTATGTCATAGTTGATGGTTTAGAGAGAGATTCAAACAAACCTAAACCAAAAATAGATTAAGTTTGAGATTAAGGCTTTAGCCAAATTAGAGATCAAATCCATGTTGTTTAAAGAGATCAAAGCTACTCAATTAGTTGATGATTGGTGTAAGACTAAAGTTTAAAGAGCTCAAGATAGGCTCAAGATAGATTTTCTAGTGTATGATAGTGTTCTCAAGTTTAGAGACAGGTTATTTATTCCACCAGTTAATGGGTCAGGCAGAAAAATCTTTTAATGGCTTTTAACCCTCTTTACACTACCCATCCTAGGGTGTAAAGATGTATCAGGATTTGAAAAGGAGTTTTTGGTTGTTAAGTATGAAAAGTTATGTAAATTAGTATTTTTTTTAAGTTTCTTAACTATCAACAAGTTAACGTCGAGCACCAAAGACCATCAAGATTGCTTTAGCCTTTAAGTGTGTCTGAGTGGAAGTGGAAACATATCTTTATGGACTTTATTGTTCGGCTTCCAAGAGTTTAAAGTGGTTATAATGTATTATGGGTTATTGTGGATAGATTGATTAAAACAGTGAATTTCTTACCTATTAAAGACACCGGCTTACTGATCAATTAAGGAACTTCTATGTGAGAGAGATTGTTATACTGTATACAGTGTTCAAGACCATTATATCAAATAGAGATGGTTTGTGCTAGCTTTCTAAAATAGTTTGCACAAGTAATTAGACACAAATTTTGTATTTAGTACAAGTTATCACCTACAGATAAATGGTCAAACTGAGAAGACTAACTAGGTGTTAGAGGACATGTTGAAAGCTTGCTATTTGGATCATAAGGTCAGTAAGGTAGAGATGTTGCTCTTTATGGAGTTTTATAATGTTAGTGTATGCCCTAGGTAAAATTCTTTTGCTGATTCCACGACATTTTATCTTATATGTACACTTATCATGGCTTATTAATAAAAGAAGTAGTCTTTTTGTTCATATGCATAAATTGTTTTCTTTATTTACGATAATATAAAAAATGTATGTGAATTGTTTAAATGACTCACTTAATATACAAACTGAGTCATCAAATTGTTCCTTAGAGATGTGACATAACTTGGGCAGTTATATCACATAGTAGGCATATCAAATATCTCTGTTGAAAGTCATGAGATGACATTAGTGCAAGTGGCAATGATGGCCAAGTCATTAAAGTATTGGTTTGGATTAATAGTTAAAGAACTATTTTTCAAACATGACCAATAAAAATAAGTGATGCGAACCTTGACAATTTGACGCAAGACCCAATGCCCAAGAATATATTTTCCCCCAGACTGAATCAGTTTCGTCACTGAATGACCTTTAACCTAAATCGATATGGGATCGAACGAACCTAGGAATCGTCATGGTGAACGCATAATAAAAGTTTGATAAGTTCAAAGGACTATTTCCCACCCAAACTATACTGAATTCTCAAAGTTTCCCCTGTTAACTTTGAAAATACCATTTACCCACCCATGACCAGTTAAATTTAATGGAACCCTAACTCCTGAAAATTTAATCTCATTTTTCCCCCTAACATTTTATTCCCTAAGCCAAGTTTGAAAAGATCGCATTTACCCCCTAGGGTTTAGTTTCCAAACCCGTTCACTTTCTTTGGCACCATTACCGACCGTCTCTCCCTCCTGATGGTTTCTCTTCCACTGATGACCCACCTTAACTCTACCTTAACCCATCCGGTATTGAGAAACGTCATCTAGGAAGACGATTATCTTCCTAGATAAAGACGATTTCTCTTTCTATACGAGCTTTCTCGATGCTAGATGGGTTGGGGTGGAGTTGAGGCGAGTCATCAGTGGAAGAGAAACTATCGGAAGAGAGAGACGGCTGGCGATGAAGTTGGAGAACGTGAACGAGTTTAGAAACTAAATCCTAGGGGGGAAATATGATCTTTTCAAACTTGGCTTAGGGGAGAAAAGTTAGTTTTTTAAATTTTAGAGGGGAAATGAAATCATATTTAAGTTTATTTTTAATATTAAATATAAAGTGATGATTTTACCCTTAAAATTAACAAATTTAAATGGTCATGGGTAGGTAAATGGGATTTTCAAAGTTAACGGGGGGAACTTTGAGAATTCAACATAATTTGTGTGGGAAATAGTCTTTTGCTCTAGTTTCAACAGTAAGCAAAATTGTGCAAATATCGGCCAAAGATCTATTCATCATGAAAATTTTAGTTTATATAATACAATGCCAACTTAACCCTAAACTACCTATGACCCAATGGACTTCCAAACTTTCTAAGTCTATTACCTAATTAACTACCCAAAACATTAATTAAATTAAAAGAAAATATGTTAATTAGGCTCAATAAAGTCTAGCCCAGTCACAAACAAGATCACAATCATAAAAACCGAAAATCCTAAATTTAGTAAGACAAAAACTACATAATACACACTGAAACAGTTTTTATTTAGGCCTCCAAATTGGCCGTAACCAGTGAAGTTGGTTGTTTTATAAAGCTTGAAATGAGCTTGGTGTTGATATATTTGAGACCTTGTAACTCCTCCCAAATCAAAAGTTATGATCGTTCAAAGTCTATCTGTGTATAAGCTTGGGCCTGAATCAAGTGGACCTTTCTGTTGGCTCCTTCAAGCATCCAATCATCCTTGAGTGAGCTGATTTTAGTCTCTAAGCCCTCCACGAGCCCAACTAAAGCTTGTTGCATTTTCTTAGCTTTGCTCCTCGTAATTGGCTTAACTAGAATATGTAACAAATCTCTTTGATGGCTCGACACTCTTACAATGCCTCCATCAATAAGTTACATGATCATTAAATCATAGTCAATGACTTATCGTAAAAGTATACTAGTATACGAAGTAATCCTTTAACGTGGGACATCATGGTTGAATCAGATATAAATATGCATGATTTATGTTGTGTACAACAAATCATATTGGTTATATGTTATTTGTATATAAAGACAGATGATGATCAAGATAGGATCCATTGACTCAAAAAGTATAAGATTTTGAATATTCGTTATTCCACCTAGATCTGAGTTTTGAAGTGAATGTCTATAAATATTGAAAATCAAATCTTTGGCAAGAGTGTAATACGAATCATGCGAAAGATGTTCAGAATGACATGTTTCAAGTATTTGAATCGACGATTCGTAGAGAATGGAAATTAGGATTTTAACAATCTATGAGTTCAAAATCAATCTAGATTGGATAACAAAAGGATATTATCTATATAGAACATATGATTGGAGATATTAGGTTCAATGAAGTATTTCTTCATTGTGGTTTAGGGCTATGGCGTATTGCTAGATATTTACTATAGTCATTAAGTTTTCAGATGCCTTTTAGATCATTCAAAAGAAAACTCACGGTTATGTTATGGTGAACCTAAAAGGTCACACCAATAAAGCAGCCTTAAAAAGGGAGAATTAATTATCCGGGGTTTGCTAGCACCTTCTGAAGGATAATGAAAATCATATAAAATGTTATATGGATGCAAAAAATAACATTGTGAAGGTTAAGATGTTAGTGAAATAGAATTAAGGTGGCTAATATATATGTTTGATATACTAGCATAGTCACTTTCAATTGTGAATTTACAAGGACTAATGACAATTAGTTAATTGTTAACTAAACCCTTTAATATATAATGTTACCTTTAGTTCATTTTAAACTTACTAAGTTCATTTGAGCTAATATATCTCTCACTAAAATTAGAAAAGCCTCTCCTCTCTATGTGTCTTTTGGCCAAGGAGGAATTTTTGTCTTGGTGGTGCCATTCTTTGGACGCTCTTCAAATGAGGAGCTCAATCCATCATCCCATATCCCTATAAGAGGCAAAAGAGTAGGTAAATCTTCTAACTTTCTTTGGTTGATTTTGTATACATTGATTTTTCTCTCTTATTCATGTATGACATGTTTCATCTATTCTCTTCATCCTTTCTTTCAAAATGGTATAAAAGCTAAAAGAGCTCCTTGCACGTCCATTTTGACCCAAAAATATCTTTAATATGCCTATGAATATGCATATGAATATGTATATGTATCACATATATGCATGCATGTTTTCCTTTTGCCTTGAAATCATTTTTTCCAAGCATGAACTCTTCTTTGTTGGGTTTTTGATTTACTCTTCATGTTCTAGTAATTTTAAGATGAAAAGCATGTTATATATGATAGGTACACAATGAAGTGTTCATAGGATGCATGTAAGTAGGCTTGTTCTTGACATGCTTGTGCATTTTACCTTGTTTAATGAATTTTTGATTCATGGAATTAGGATGCATGTCACGGTAACCATGTATACTGAGATTTTAGGTTTATTTTGTGTATGGTGCATTAAGAATTGATTTAAGGGCATGCATGTGTAGCTTGTTATGTGATTTGGGTTAAAAATTGTAAAAAAGATAAAAACTCAATGCTTTGTGTATGTTTCAGCCTCCTTGTGTATATGATATACTTGGTGGAATTTCTTAGATGTTATTTTATGTATTGTACATTGAATACGCGTATTAGAGGCATGCAAGTATGGTATATGCATTAAGGCATTGATATATAATTATATATTAATTTGTGAACGTATATGCCAGGAATGGTCCATAATAAAAATTCGGGATTTTTCAAGCTCTCTTTTGGACATGTTAAATAATGTTTTAATGTTGACTAAGACACTTGGACGAAGATAATGATGCATGTAATTAATGTAATTACATATGATCTATAAAAATTATAATGCATCGTGAGAGAATATGCATAATGTGTTTGAATGGCCATGAATGCTTATTGCTTAATTTAGTTCAATTTGACAAAATAGTAAATTTTGCATGTATGTCAACTTGCACTAATGATGATTGGGTGTTAAGATATGAGCTAATATTGACATGAAATTGAACATTTTAGAAGGCATGTGAAATGATGCATTTGCCCTTTTCACTTTGTTTAATGTTGATTAAATGATAATGTTATCCACAAATATCAATTAGCTCTTAATGGTAATTGAGTGTGAGAGTTGGCATAAAAAAAAAATATAATAGCTTTTTTTATACTGTACATGTACCAACTAGCACCTAATGTAGATTCAATGTGAGAGTTGATATAGTCATTTGATTATATTTTGAAAAATAATAATATTAAATTGCATTAGTGTGCATGACATCATGACCCAATTTTTACGTAAATGTTACATAAGATAAATATTAAGGAGTATTTATATTATTCATGATACCATTTGTAATTGAATCATTGTATGTTGTTTATTATTTTTAATTAGATCAAATTTTATGGATTGATGTTTAATTGGATATAAATGAGTTCATTTTTAATATTAAATATTAATTTAGTCCTTGAATGGATGAATTATTTATGGATGATAATAGGTTAATTTGCTATTTTTCAAAATTTAAGTAACTGGGTTATAATATCTTTTATTAAAGGGGGTTGTATTAAATAACTTCATCCCATTTATTTAATGTATTTTAATTTTATTTATCGAGCCTACGTGCTTAAGTTTCAAATGTAATCAGAGTAGATATACGAGAACTTGAAAGCAATCCAGATGAAGACTTGACGTAGGTGAATAATTTGTCATTTGGTTGTAATTTCAAAACTCTCATGGTCATCCCACCATGATTTATATTTTGCATATATGTGATGTAGTTATGTCATACTAAAATGAACTTGATTAAATATTAAGTTAAACCTAAATCTCCTTAATAAAAATTATTGAATCAATGTCTCCTATCATAGGATAATTAAATTTTGTCACATAAATTTTAATATCTCAATATTTCTATTATTTGAGAGATATGAAATTTATGTCATAAAATTTAATTTATCTTGTTTTTAGATGGTTATTTACATTATGACCAATAATTCTATTATGTGAGGACATAATAAGAATGTCATTTTAGGAAGCATGATGGTTAAATTTAACTAACCAAGGGTACTAAGATTTCTATTATGTCGATTAATTACGTTTAATAAGAATTCGATTCCCCACTAGAAATTTTATCTAACAGAATTTTCTGATCCTGTTTGAGGGAGTGTGAGATTCAAATAAAATAGTAGGAGCTAATGAAATTATGCAATAAAAAGGGGTTTCAATTCACATTTATAAGACACTAATAAAACCAATTTTTTCTTTGTTGTATTTTCCCAATATTTGTGTTTCATGAAGAGAAACACAAACCACCCCAGAAAGGTCCAAAGTTGGACCAAAGAAAAGAAACTTGAAGAAAGTCCAAACCAATACAAAGAAGGCCAAGGCCAAAGGGCAATGCTTCCACTGTAACAAAGACGGACACTGGAAGAGGAGTGTCCTCTATACCTTCAGAGTCTGAAAGAAAAGAAAGTAGGCATATTTACTTCATTTGTGACAACATTTAAGTTAAATGTTAATTCATATGATCAAATTTGGGTATTAGATTCAACAACTACATCTCACATATGTGTGTCATTCCAAGACTTGCAAAATAGTTCTATACTATTTGAGAATGAAGTCATTTTGAAGATGACCAATGAAGCAAGAGTTGCAGTTGAGACTCTATAGGGTTTTGTATTTTGCTAAAACTACTAGATAATTTCTATATTTGTCTTATATAAAAATGGTTACAAAGTGTAGTTCAATTATAATAAATGTTTGATTCATTTTAGAAATTCTTTGGTTGGCAAAGCGATAAATACAAATGGTTTATATGTTTTAGAACTAAATGATCTAAATATTATAGATGTTATCATGAATGAAAGACCTTGAGAAGAAATTAATCTAAGGTTACTTTGGCATTATCAATTAGGTCACTTAGGAGACAAAAGGATAATGAAATTAGAAACAAATGAAATTTTGAATTCTTTGGGTTTTGAACCCTATCAAAGTTGTAAATCTTGTCTTCAAGGAAAAATAATCTAATCGCCCTTCAAAATCAAAGGGGAAAGATCCAAAAAACTACTAGAACTAATACATTCTGATGTATGTAGGTTATTTAGTGAAATAGCAAGAGGTGGTTTTGTATACTTCATCACCTTTACTAATGATTATTCAAGGTATAGGTATGTGTATTTAATGAAATACAAATCTGAATCCTTCAAAAGTTCAAAGGATTCAGGAAAAAAATAGAGAAATAATCCTAAAAGAATATCAAGGTCTTACGATTAGATCGTGGAGGTGAATATTTAAGTATAAAATTTGAAGATTATCAAAGGGAAAATGGAATCATATCCCAGATGACTCCTTTATACACACCATAACATAATAGTGTATAAGAAATGAGGGATTATACCCTATTAGATATGGTATAATCCATGGTAAGTTTTATAGTCCTATTGACATCATTGTGGGGATATAAATTACTTATCTTGCATATATTCTAAACAAAGCACTGGTCAAATCAGTTCAAAAAACACTATGTGAGATGTGGTATGATAAGCCTCCCAATATCAATTACCTTAAAGTCTGGGGATGTCTAGCTTATGTTAAATTATTTAAAATCAATAAGCGGGATGTCAAGTCTAAAATGGTTTGGTTCATAGGTTATCCGAAAGATTATTTAAGACATTACTTTTACTTCTCAGTTGATCAAAAAATTTTGATCAACAGAAATACGCATTTCTTAGAGAGGGAGTCATTGCAAGAAGAAGATGTGAGAAGAATAGTAAAGCTTAAAGATAATTTTGAAAAGCCTTAGATAAAAAAAGTTGAGCCAAGAGAGTCTTCTTAACAAACCTCTGTATTTGATGCATCAATTATAGTTCAAAGATCTTTTAGAGTATCTAAACCTTTAAAAAGATACGAATATCTTCATAAGCAAGATTTTGAATCTTACTTAGTAGGATAAACAAATCATAATACTGATCCTAAAAGCTATAAGGAAGCTATATTGGATATTGATTTAAGTATATGGCTAGAAGCAATGAATTTTGAAATAGAATCCATGCATGCCAATCAAGTTTAGACACTTGTTAATCTATCAGATGGAATTTTCCTATTGGCTATAAATGGGCCTTTAAGAGAAAGATTGGCAAAGATGGATAGATGAAGACCTATAAAGTAGACTAGTAGTGAAAAGTTAGATTATAAGGACACTTTTTTGCTAGTGGCTATGATTAAATCCATTTGGATAATGCTACCTATTATAACATACAATAATTATGAAATTTGGTAGATGGATGTCAAGACCACTTTCTTTAATGGATTTATTAAGGAAAACATATATATGGAACAACCTATAGGTTTTGTATCCACTTTCGAAAGACATAACGTATGTAAGTTGCATCGATCCATTTATGGATTGAAACAAACTTCTAGAAGTTGGACATTTGATTCAATGAAACAATCAAATCATTTGATTTTAAAAGAATCCAGATGAACCCTATGTTTACAAATGGGTTAAGGATCATGTCATTACTTTTCTCATATTATATATAGATGACATACTACTAATGATTGATGACAATGACATGATGAATGAGGTTGAGATCTAGTTATCCATAAACTTTTCAATGAAAGATTTGGGAGAGTTGTATACGTCCTTGGAATTCATATCTATAGAGATAGAATAGAGAAGATAATAAGATTATTCAAAAAACTATATATAGAAAAGTTGTTGAAAAGATTTAACATGGAAAACTCATAAAAAAGACTTTTGCCTTTTACTCATGATGTTTATATTTCTAAAGTTATGGGTCCAAAAACCAATGAAGAAGGACAATGGATGTGTAATGTGTCATATATTTGGTTATAGGTGGACTCATGTACATAATGCTATGAACAAGATTTGACATAATATTTGTCCTAAGTGTAACGAGTAAATATCAGGCCAATCTAAGGGAGAAGCATTGGTCAACTATAAAATCAATCCTTAAATACTTAAAAAGGACTAAGGACCTTGTTTTGAGTTATGATTGTTCAGAGTTACACATTCAAGGATACTCAAACTTTGATTTCCAATCGAACATTGACAATAAAAAGTCTACATCAAGGTTCATATTTATTTGTAATAAGGGTGTAGTTAGTTAACAAAGTTCCAAATAGTCAATCACAACTAGCACTATTATAGAAGTTGAATATACTGCTACTTTAGAAGTTGTAAAAGAGGTTATATGGATATGCGTATCTGAACTTGGTGTGGTTCCAAACATGGCTTATTTGATAACCATGTTTTGTGACAATACTAGTGCTATTACACAGGCAAAAGAACCAAGAGTGTATCAAAAGTTTAAATAGATTCAATGAAAATATCACATTTTGAGAGAATTCGATGGAATTAAAGAGATTATAATTTAGAAAACACCGTCAACAGTGAACATTATTGACCCACTGACTAAGGTAAGACACTAAAGCAGTTGAACCATTATCTTAAGGAAATGGGTCTATGATACAATAGCAAATGAAATGGCTCTAGCACAAGAGGGAGTTTTATTAGAGTATGCCCTAGGAATCAATCATGTTGTCAGTTCCAGGACATTTTATCTTATATGTACAATTATCATGGCTTATTAAAAAAAGAAGTATTCATTTTGTTCATATGCAAAAGTTTTTTTCCTTATTTGTGATAATATAAAATATGTATGTGAACAATCTAGATGACTCACTTAATATACAAACTATTTTATCAAATTGTTCTCTATAGACGTGACATAACTTGGGTAATTACATCATATAGTAAGCATATCAAATACCTTCATTGAATGTCATGAGATGACATTAGTATAGGTGATAATGATAGTTATGTCATTAAAGTATTAGTATGGATCAACAATTAAAGAACCATTTTTCAAACATGACCAATAACGTTAAGTCACATGGTTACTAAATCATAATCAATGACTTATCTAAGATCATACTTGTGTACAAAATAATCCTTTGACATGAGACATCATGATCGAATTTGATATAGATACATGTGATTCATACGGTATATAAATACAAGGTCAACCACTTCTTATATAACACACCCTATTGGTCATATGTTATTTGTGTATGGAGATAAATGTGATCAAGATGAAATCCATTAACTCGAAAAGTATTAGGTTTTGAATATTTGATGATTCAACCTAGATCTGAGTTTTGAAGTGAACATCAATGAACATTGGAAATCGAATCTCTAATAAGAATGTAATGTAAGTCATGTAAAGGATGTTCGTAATGACGTGTTCTGAATATTTGAATTAACAATTCACATAGAATCAAAATTAGGATTGATGATTCCAAAGTTTGAAATCGATCTAGATTGGACAACAAAAGGATATTACCTATACAAAAAGAATGATTGGAGATATTAAGTTCGAGATTTATATATCTGTATTAGTGTATGAAAATGTCGTCATGTGATTAAGGATATAAGGCTATGTTAGGGTATGAAAATGTCGAGTTGTGACCACATCCAGATTTGCAACTGGAATCCTCATTCCTAAGAGGTAGCTTAAGTAGTAAAACACTTGGAATCCTCAAGTAGTGAGATTTGGGTTCGAGACTCGATGGTTCCAAGTTATTAGACCTATTGTTTTACCTATTTAGTTTGATTAGTTCTACTCCAAAGAAGCATTTTGACAATTGCATACTCGGTTCATAATGTTGATGAAACTGTGACTTTATTTGTGAAATGAAACTCTTCACTTTAATTTTCTACCCAATGGGACAAAATAGCACCATTAACTTTGTGTGTTGTAGTGGTTTGTATTTAACACAAGCTTAAGTTATATATTCTAAGTTGTTGGACTACTTGTACTTTTCTTAACAGAATTTGACCTAAGAAAACTTGATTTTTCATTGTTCTATGAACTAATTCAGGGTTTAATTAAGATAATTAACTCCATGATTATGGTGAAGGAAAGATCAAGGTACTTTATATGCAATTGATCTAAACATATAGTTAATTTGCTAGCCTTTGGTCTACAAGCAATTCATATAAATTTTAATTAAAATATTAAAGAATAAGATTACAAAAAAAATTATTCTCAATGCTTGTCGACTTGGTTAAATGAATCTTTTGTACTAATAAGTTAGAATAAGTCTTAGATTTCCTATAATCATTAGAAATTACATCTGTAAATATTCTCATGATCTCATCCTGACTTTGATAATTTTATCTTCTTTTTCGTCTCGTTGTACAACTAATAAGCTTCTCTGACAGACTAAAACCATATTTAAAGTAGACAAACTTCAGTCTAAGCAAGATGCAATAATTTATGCTTCCCTCAAGTACTAACTAGGCTTATGGAAAGTGTACGATTCTTTTAAATAATTCTGAATGATAAAAGCTGGATCAATCTTCCTAGTGTGAGTATTTTTTGGGTAAGCAATTTTTCTAAGGTTTCACAAGCATGGCAAAAACTTGAACTCAAGTTTTCTATTTAAAAGTTCTAATGCTTTACTAGTTAACTCATGGTGTGTCATCTTCCTATTGTGCGTTGAACGATCATAAATGAGTAGTTTGGTGATTAGCTTATAGAGTGAGGTAGAGTTCATATTTGGTCCTCTTAGCTTGAATATCTTTTATGGGTAAATCAAATTTGGTTGTCTAGCACCTTATTGAAACAAGGAAAGTTGATTTTATGTCTCTTTGGAATTTATCTTATTAGTAGGGTTCTTCATTGCCTAAGCCTTTAATTTTCTCCTTTTCTAAATTTAAAAAAAAAAATCTAATTGGTTTATTTAAATTCTATATTGAATAGGTTCTAAGTTTTCCCTTTTGAATTATTCCAAAAATAAAATATTTTCATAGAAATAGTTAATGGTTTATCATGGATTTTAAGTGTACAAGTTGGGAGAAGGAAAGGGTATTATAGTTGTCCCTTCTATGAAAACTGATGAATCAATTTAAATAGAAAGATGAATGATGGAAAACTTTTGAAACTGTCTTTATTAAACCATGTATAGCTATAAGCATCGTTAGGCGGTAACCATTGCTATGTATTTTTGTTGGCCTTTGCTTTTGGTATCTTTTCCTTCTTTCCTTTTATGTATTTTAAACATTTCAGTTACATTTTTTTAGATTTATGTATGCACAATAACTTTTGATTAAGTTTTCAAACTTTTGATACATTGATGAATTTTCAATAAATGATGTATTTCAGTAATTACTCACATTGCACTTCTTTGCACCGTTGAGAATTTATGATCATGCATTAAATTATAAAATTTTAAATTAGCTAGTCCAGTCGTGCATGTCTTTTCAGTTTATATTCTAAGTAAGGGTATTTATCTAGAAATGGGTGTTACAGTGGACTTTGTTTGAAGGCTTGCTTACTTGAAAGGCTTATCCATCGTCCTATATACCTATAAGAGGCAAAGGAGTAGGTAAATCTCCTAACTTTCTTTGGTTGTTTTTGCATGCATTGATTCTTTCTCTCTTATTCATGTATGCCATGTTTTGCATCTTTTTCTCTTCATCTTCCTTTCAAAATGGTATCAAAGAGCCAAAAATATGTTTGATGTTCATAAGAATATGCATATGTATCACATATATGCATGCATATTGTTCTTTTTCCTTGAAATCACTTTTTCAAGCATGAACTCTTCTTCAAATGTCTTAGCTGGATGTTCTTTGGTGGATTTTGATTTTATTTTCTTGTTATAATGATTTTGGGATGAAGAGTGTGTTATATATTGCATGTATAAGATGAAATGTTCATAGGATGCATGTTAATAGGCTTGTTCTTGACATGCATATGCATTTTTGCCTTGTAGATTGAATTTTGATTTATAAAATAAGGATGCATGTCACGGTAGCCATGTATATTGTGATATACATTTTTCTTTGAATTCATTTTCTACTTGATGTATAAATAATATGATTTAGCGGCATGCATGTATAGCTTGTTATGTGATTTGGCTTGAAAATTTTGAAAAATCAAAGCTTGAACTTATGTCATATGTCTCAACCATGTGTATATGATATGCTTGGTGAATTTTTCCTTGATGTTATTTTATCTATTGTACAATGAATACATTTATTAGAGGCATATAAGTATAGTATATGAAATGAAAATATTAATGTATGATGATATGTTAATATATGAGTATATAGGTGATGAATGGTCCATATTAAAATTTTTGTATTTTTTAAGTTTTGATTTGAGCATGTTAAACGATGTTTTAATGTTGATTAAAACACTTAAATGAAGATTATGGTATATGTGATTAATGTAGTTACATAAAATTACTAAAGGTTATGATGCATGGTAAGAGAATTGACACATTTTGTTTAAATGGTCATGTATGATTAGTGCTTAATTTAGTTTAATTTGATTGAATAGTTAAATTTTTCATTTACGTCAACTTGCACAAATGATGATTAAGTGTTAAGATATAATTTAATGTTGACATGAAATTGAACATTTGAGAAGGTATATCCTTTTTGCTTTGTTCAGTGTTGATCAAATGATGATATCATATACAAATACCAACGAGCTCTTGATAGTGATTGAGTGTAATAGTTTACATGAATTGATATGATGGTAAATATAATATTTTTTATATTACACATATACTAACACCTAATGTTGATTGAGTATAACAATTGATATAATCATTTGATGGACAAGTTGCATGAGTATGCATGACATTATGGTCCATTATTAGATAAAAGTGATCTAAAATAAATATTAGAGAATATTTATATTAAACATTATGTCATTTGTAATTGTATCATTGCATTTTATTTATTATTTTTTGCATTATTAGGTCAAATTTTATGGATTAATATTTAATTAAATGTGAATGAGTTCATATTTTATATTAAATATTAATTTAGTATAAAATAAATTAAATTCTATAACATAAATTTTAATATTCTCAGAATTTTATTATGTGAAGGATATGAAATTTATGTCATAAAATTAAATTTATCTTGTTCTTGGATAGGTATGTACATCACGCCCAAGAATTCTATTATGTGAGGACATGATCAGAATGCCATTTTGGGAAGTATAATAGTTCACATTTAACTAGCTGAGAGTATTGAAATTTCTATTAAGCGAGGTGTCTAAAGTAAAAGGCATGAAAATAAATTGAGCCTTATGTAGCAATGTAAATGAAAAAAGTTTCAAATACTCATTAAATTTAATTAACTGAGATTTTTATTATGTGAGATTAATTGCGTTTAATAATAATTCGATTCTCTACTAGAAATTTGATCTAATTGAATTTTGGGATCCCGTCTAAAAGGAGTGTAGGATTAAAATAGAATAGTGGAAGCTAATCAGAATATACAATTAAGAAAAATTTAAATTCACACATTAGATTCATTAATAAAACAATTTCTCTTAGCAGTATTTGCATATATTTGAAAAATGACCAACAACGTACTCCCAAGGATTTTTGATAATCATATTTTTCTAGACCTAACTTCAAGGATTGGTTAAGATATCTTTGAATAGTACTAGACTTCGAAAAGATTGACTACGTTTTTGAAGCACTAATGCCTTCGATAAGGAATGTAAGATGTTTAATGCATGGGTTAAGGATAATAGGAAAGCTCGAGGCTACATGCTATCCTTAATAAATAAGAAGCTTCAAACCAAGCACAAAAATGTTTTATGATATCTTTGTTGCTTTACAAAAGTTGTACAATGAGAACTCAAGAGTAGTTTAGTACGAGCTATGCACTTCACTCTTTAGCATGAGATTAAGGGACGACATTCCCCCATATGAACATGTTATAAAAATGGTCAATGTTTTACGGTAGTCAGATGTATAAGGTATGGTCCTACCAAACTGTATCAAAGTGAATTTGATTCGTAGCCCCTTCCACCGAGTTATAAACCATTTATAACCAATTATAATCTGAATTAGATAGAGCAGACACTCTTTGAGTTGCTCAATAAGCTCCAAGAGTTCTACAAGCAAGGGAAAAATGACTTTAGACATGTGGATGTCTATGTGACTTCTACTAGCAGGGTCAATAAGAGGCCTAAAAAGCAACAAAAGAAGGGTCTAAATAGACCTAAGAAAGGGAATTTTAAGAAAAATGCCTCTAAGACGAAAAAGGCAAAAGCAAAAGGAAAGTGTTTCCATTGTCAATAGGATAGACATTGGAAGAGAAATTGTCTCTTGTACCTAGATAGTCTTAAGAAGACAAAACATATATAATCTATTATCAAGTCATTGAATTCGAATTAAGTTTAGATTCAAATAATTCTTGGATTGTAGTTTTAGTAGCTACATCTCATATGAGTGTTTCTATGCAGGAACTATAAAATAGTTTTGTTTTGTCACAAGGCAAGATCATTTTAAAGATGGCAAATAGGGAAAGGTTGCAACCAAGACTATGGGAACTTGCCAAGTTTGACTACCATTAAGGCACATTTTGAGACTTTATAAATTTTTATATTTTGCAAAAGCCACTAGAAATATCGTTTTTGTTTCTACATTATATAAGCTTGGTCACAATATTCATTTTAATGAAAACAAATTTTTGATATTTTTTGAAAATGTTGTAGTGGGCAAAGCTATACATACAAATGGTTTGTATATATTGGAATTGAATGATTATAGTATAAATTTTGTCATTAATAAAAGAATTCGAAATGAAACAAACCAAGGTTCTATGACACTATAGATTAGGTCACATTAGGGAAAAAGGACTATTCAACTTAGAGAAAATGGGCTTTTAAGTTCATTAGGTTCTGAACCCTATCCATTGTGTAAATCATGTCTCCAAGGCAAGATGACCAAGTCTCCCTTCAAAAGTAAAGGGGAGCATGCCAAAGAATTACTAAAGTTATTACATATAGATGAATGTAGACCATTTAATCACATAGCCAAAGGAGGTTTTCACTACTTTATTATCTTTACTGATGATTATTCTTGGTATGGGGTATATGTACTTGATAAAATACAAATCATAATCCTTTGAAAAGTTCAGAGAATTCAAACATGAAGTAAAGAAACAAACTAGAAAAAGTATTAAAATTCTACGATCAGATTGTGAAGGAGAACACTTAAGTACAAAATTTCAAGAATTTTTGAAAAGCAATGGAATTATTTCCCAAATGATTGCTCTATTCACACCTTAGTATAATGGTGTATCTAAAAGGAAAAATTGTACTCTATTGGATTTTGTACAATTAATGGTAAACTTTATAGACCCGCCAATGTCATTATAGGGATACACCCTCAGCTTGCTATGCATATCTTGAATTAGGTATCATCAAAATCAATCTAAAAAACACCGTATGAGTTATGGGATTCCAAATGCCCAAGTCTCAATTATATGAAATTTTGGGGATGTCTAACTTATGTCAAGGTAATTAAAGCAGATAAGTTGGATGTTAGATTAGAGAAGGGTCAGTTCATAAGATATCCTAAAAATAGTTTATGATATTATTTTTACTTCCTCACTGATCAAAGAATAATGGTCAATATGAATTCACACTTTCTCGAGAAAGAGTTATTGGAAGAAAGTGGTGTGAGTAGAAATGCTGAGCTCGAGGAAGATTTCAAAGAGCCTCAAACCGACATTATTAAAGTTAGACTGTCCACTCAATAAACCTTAGTATCAAATATTATAGTTCTAACATGAAGATCTTTTAAGGTATCCAGACCTTTGGATAGATACGAATTTCCTTAAGAGTAGGATTTTAAATTTTACTTAGTTGGAGAAATAAATCATGGTGATGATCCTAAAAGCTATGAGAAAGCTATATTTGATACAAATTTAGGCAAATGACTAAAAGTAATGAATTAAGAAATATAACTTAGTATCAGATACTACGGTTCCAACGCAAAGATCCTCTAGGGTATCTAGCCCTCTGGATAGATGTGGATTTCTTCATGAGCAAGATTTTTGAATTTTACTTTGTCAGAGAAATAGATCATGATGGTGATCCTAAAAGTTACAAGAAAGCTATACTAGATACAGATTCAGGCAGATGTCTAAAAGTAATTAATTAAGAAACATAATCCATGCATGCTAAAAGTAATTATTCCTATTGGCTGTAAATGGGTTTTCAAGAGAATGATTGGCTAAGATGGACAGGTGGAGACCTATAAAGCACGCTTAGTAGTGACGGGTTATACTAAAAAATAAGGGTTGCATTATGAGGAAAGTTTTTCACCCATGGCTATAATTAAATCCATTTGAATAATACTAGCTATCGCAACATACCATGATTATGAAATCCAGTAAATAAATGTCAAGATTGTGTTTCTCAATGGATTCATTAAGGGAAACATGTATATGGGATAACCAATAGGTTTTGTATCCACCTCTAAAAAAGCATAAGGTATGTAAGTTACATCAATCCGTTTATGGATTGAAGTAAGTTTCCAGAAGCTAGAACATCCAATTCGATTAAATAATCAAATAATTTGGTTTTGAAAAGAATTTGGATGAACCTTTGTTTGCAAATGGTTAGGGATCATGTCATTACATTCCTCATATTGTATAAAGATGACATATTCTTGATGGGTAATAATATTGACATGATGAATGAGGTCAAAATCTGGTTATCCAAAATCTTAAGAGATGCATCCTATATCCTTGGAATTTGTGTCTGTAAAGATAGAATAAAATGGATAATTGGATTATCTCAAAGATTGTACATAGAAAAATTGTTGAACAGGTTTAACATAGAAAACTCAAAAAGAGGACTTTTACCCTTCATTCACGGTCTTCATCTTTCTAAAGATATAGGTCCAAAAAACTGATAAAGAGCGATAGTGGATGCGTAACGTGCCCTATGCTTTGGTAGTCAAAGGGCTCATGTACAAGACTTGATATAACATTTGTCATACGTTTTACAAGTAGATATTGGACCAATCTAGGGGAAAAACATTGGTCAACTGTGAAATCAATCCTTAAGTACTTAAGAAAGACTAAGGATCTTGTTCAAAGTTAAAGAATCAAAGGTACTTGGACTTTGATTTCTAGTCAAACATTGATGATAGAAAGTTTAAGTCAGGGTTCCTTTTATTTGTAATAGGGGTGCAATTAGTTAGGAAAGTTCCAAATAATCAATCATAACTAATTCTACTACAGAAGCTAAGTATATTGTCATTTCAAAAGTAGCAAAAGAGGTTATATGGATGCACAAGTTCGTATCTGAACTTGGCATGGTTCTAAACATGACTTATTCGATAACCATGTTTTGTGACAATACTGGTGCTATTGTATAAGCAAAGGAACCACACAAGTATCAAAAGTCCAAACATATTCAGTGAAAGTATCACATTTTGAAAGAATTTGTTGGAACTAGAGAGATAATAATATAGAAGACATCGTTAACAAAAAATGTAGTTAACCCACTTACTAAGGTGATGACACTAAAACAGTTGGATCATCATCTTGAGAAGATGGGTATGCAATACAATAACAAATTACTCTAATACAAATGGGAGTTTTGTTAGTGTATGTCTTAAGAACAATTTGTGTCGTCAATTCCAAAGGCATTTTATCTTATATTTATACTTATCATAACTTATTAATAGAAAAAGTAGTCTTTTTGTTCATATGCATAAGTTGTTTCCTTTATTTGCAATGATATAAAATATGTATGCGTATTGTCTCGATAACTCACTTAATATACAAACTAAGTCATTGAATTGTTCTTTACAAATGTGACATAACTTGGGCAATTTATCATTGAAGGCATATCAAATACCTCAATTGAATGTCATGAGATGACATTAGAATAGATAATAATGATAGTTATGTCATTAGGATATTGGTATGGATCAATAGCTAGAAAATTGTTTTTTGAATATGACTGATAACAATAAGTCACATGGTCATTAAATCATAGTCAAGGGCTTATCATAAGATCATACTAGTATACAAAGTAATCATTTGATCTGAGACATCATGGTCAGACTTGATACAAATATGCATGATTCTTATAGTGTATAAATGCAAGGTTAACCATATCTCATAAGAGAAACTATATTGGTTATGTATTATTTGTATATGGAGAAGAATAATGGTTGAAATGGAAATTATTGACTTGAAAAGTATTGGATTCTGAATATCTCCTAATTCGATCTAAATCTGAGTTCCGAAGCAAATGTTAATAAATACTAGAAGTTAAATCTCTAGTCAGAGTATAATGTAAGTTATGTGAAGGATGTTCGTTGTGACATGTTCTAAATATTTAAATCGATGATTTGTATACAATTAAAATTAAGGCATTGATGATCCATAAGTCCAAATTAATCTAGATTAGACAACAGAATGACATCACTTATACAAAACCTGCGATTAGAGATATTAAGTTTGATGAAAAATTTCTTTATCATGATTTAGGGGCTATGTCACATTGCTAGATGTTTACCATAGTCGTTGAGTTTTTGGATGTCTTTTAAATCATCTAAAAGTAAACTCACGACTATGCCATGATAAATCTACATGGTTATACCAATAAACCAAACTTTCAAGAATAAACATTAATTATCAGAGTTAGCTAGTACCTTCTAAAGGACAATCAAATCATATAAATGTTGTATAGGTGCGAAGATAACATTTTAAAAGTTAAAGTGTTAATGAGATAGGTTTTGAGTGGCTAAAGTATGCAGTTGATATACATGCATGACAAAACTTCAAATTAAGAATTTGATGGGTAAAAAGAGAATTGTAAAATTACAATTGAGCCACAATTACAAAAGCATGTCTTTTAGTTCATTTTGAACAAAATCTCTCTTTCTCTGAAGAGAAACAAAAATCCGCTTTCTTTCTCTCTCTTAGTGCTTAGCCAAGTGAAGAAAAAGCTTGGGCTGGACTTTCTTTGGAGGCTTGCTCACTCAAGAGGATTATCCATCATCTTATATACCTATAGAAGGCAAAGGAGTAGGTAAGTCTCCTAACTTTCTTTGGTTGTCTTTGCATGCATTGATTTTTTCTCTTTTGTTCATGTATGACATGTTTTGTATCTTTTTCTCTTCTTCCTTTCACGTAGTACACTTACCAACTAGACTTTGGGCTAAGGATACCCTAGAAATGAGAAGTAAGAGACTGTGCATTTCCCAATATCACATAAATATCACAGATGCTAAGACACCTATTATTGATGCGTGTACAACATCTTAAATGCTAAGGCGTTGTTTGATAAATGGTTGTATGATATGGGACACACACCTATATTGGTGACTCTTAGGTTTCAAATTGAGTATTTCTGGTGTTCTGATGATTATTAACCATTGAATGGTTAATTAGGGCACAAAATTCACCCGTGTATGTTGTATACATAACCATGTGCAGGGTAAAATGACTAGAATACCCTTGAGAAGTAAAACAATTGAAATGAAGTTAAGTTTGAGAAAAATGTAAAGTCTGAAAAAGGGTATACACGTATGTCAAAAGACATACATGCCTGTGTATTATAGAAATTGTTTGCATAGGGAAAGGCCATAATGAATTAAGGTTGTGTATGATATAAAAGGGTAACATACCTGTGTTCTATAAGTAACACGCCCATATGTATAGCAAAGTAGATACATGCCCTTGAGGGGATAGTCATGTATCATACATAATAAAAGACACATGCTTATGTAACCTAGTTTGCACGTTTGTGTATGAAGGGCAAAATAAAAAAAGAAAAAGGAAACTAAGTGATAGGTTTAAGGGTCATCCCAAGAGATAGTATAAAGATTCTGAGTATGCAATAGTACTTAATGTGCCCAAGTGATGATATTATACTGAGGCATGAGTTATGATTAGGGTGAAATATAATACCCTCAAGTACCTTTTAAGGGTATTGGTGTCCTTTTAAGAAATTTTATTCATTTTTTGGATCGGGTCATGTTTGGGCCTAATGGTCAACCCATATATATATAAAGACCAATTAATGGAAGTTTTAATTATTTAAATTCATTAAAGACTCTGTCCAAATTAGGAGTCCAAGTTAAACTAAGATTAGATTTAGTTAGTTACTTATATAAAACACTTTCCACCAAGATTTAAGATTTTAGCCACTACCTTGATTAAAAAAGAGATAAAACAGAATGTAAAGGGAGATAATAGCCATCAAAAGGAAGAGAAACTTGACAGCCTCGAGAGAAAATCTAACAACTAAGAAAGTTGGAAAGAAGAAAAGGGAAAAAAACGTTGTGCTTGGATTTTTAGTGTGCGTCTATGAGAGATTTTTGTGGTGTCTTAATTTCACATTGGATGACTTTGATCTTTTAACTGTTAGTAGAAGACTTATTGGTCTTTATTTTGAATGGTGGCTAAAAATTCAAGTAAGACAAATTCTTCCCTTATGTTCTTAATCTTTTGTTGGAATTTTTGGATGCTTAGAATCTTGTAAAATATATTTGATGCACGTGGCAAATTCTTGCATAAATTTTTGGATGTTTTAGTGGTTATTATAGTTGGGTTCTTGGAGAGTTTCCAGCTTGCTCAAGATTGGTAATCTGAAATCCTTAATTGTTGATGGAATAAATCTTGTATGTGTGGAGTTGAGTGTGGCCAGTTTTATGGCCTACTGTAATAAAGATTTGCAAGCTAAAATTATGTAGATTTGGATTAGCACTTGTAAAAGAACTTAAATATTGGAAATCTTGTGTTGGATCACTATTAATTGCATAAGAATGGAGGAAGCATATGCGTAGTTTTCATGGAGTTTTTCATGTGTTACATACTGTGAGTTTTTGGGAAAGATTTGCAAAGTGTAAACCATGATTCATATGAGTGTTACGTGTTGGGTTCTTAGCTGGAAAAGTCCAAGGAGAATAGGTCAAGTGTTGGATCGTAAATTCCATCTCCTAGGGACATCAACAAGCTTCTAGAAGGTACCCCAAGAGACAATCATGTATGTTTTAAATACAATACATCCGTTCTAGGATTTTATTGAAAGCAAACATTCAAGATGGGATGAGCATCTATTAATGGTAGTAATTATGAATTTGGGATGAGGTAAAAGGACACGTAGCACCTGTTTAAATTAGACAAAATTACCTTTTTACCCTCACACTAAGTGCATAATAAGGATTTAAGTTAGAAAGATCTAGGAAAAGTTAGGAAAAAGATAGCTAGCTCAAATAGAGGTGTCTAACTTTGTTAAAGGTGATATAGACTCTGTTCAAATCAGATTCAATTTAAAAATAGAGAAAGCTTAGAATAATAGTGTACACTCAGATAACCACCAACTGAAGCAAGATATGTGAAAGCAATAAGGTTATACAAGAGATAGAAACCCATGACATATGTCATGCACTCAATGCCAAGTTGCCATAGCCATATAGTATAGTTTAAGGGAATATAGTGAGTGGCTTTATACTTAGTTCCTCTTGTGTTAACTGGAATGCATCACATACGTGCCAATGGGAGAGATCATCTAAGGATGTTTTTCAATATTAGTCTTGTAGCTATGTGTATGTGGTAAAGGAGGATTGTGACCTATTTCCCTATGTGACTAAGGTATCATAGCTTGTTAGTGAAGAAAATGGGAAAGAAGAATGAAGCAAAAATGTCATACATGTTAAAATCAAGCAAGCAAGAATTAATAAATAAATTAAACATACAAAGAAAGCTTTAGGATTTTTACCCACTCCTTGCTTTCTTTCTTTGATGAAGATGACAGAAATAGTCTCTTAAGTGTAAGACCTCTAAAAGATTGCACCAACCAAGCTTGAAACCCACCTTGGCCATACTAGAGAGAAGGAAGAGAGATTTTTTATTTTAGTGAGATTATGCTCTAGTTCAAATGAATTTGTATGATTTAAAATGAACTAATGACTTCCTTTTATAAAGGTGGCTAATTAGCAATTATGAAATTTGTAATTGGTTTTTTTAAATTCTTAATTTAAATTATGGCCATACAAATATATTAAACATATACTTTAGCCACCCTAATTTTATCTCACTAATATCTTAATTTTTAAAATGTTACTTTTGCACCCATATAATATTTTATATGATTTTAATTTTTATTATCCTTTAGAAGGTACTAGCCAACCCCGGATTATTTATCCTTTTTCTCTAAATACTTGGTTTATTTTAGGCTCACTGTAGAATAGTTGTGAGTCCTTTTCAAATGATTCAAAAGTGCATCCAAAAACTCAATGACTATGTTAAACATCTAACAATGTGTTATAGCTCTTAAACCATGATGAAGAAGTACTACATTGAACCCAATTTCCTAATCTTACATTCTATGTTGGTAAAATCGTTTCATTGTCTAATCCTGATCGATTTCATGCTCATGATTTGTCAAAACCCTAATTTCGATTCTCTACAAATTGTCGATCAATATATTAGGAATATGTCATCATGAACAACCATTGTATGAATTACATTATACTCTGGCCATAGATTTTGGTTTCCAATATTTTTCGACATTCATTTAGTAACTCAAATTTGGGTTGAATCAACGGATATCCCAAACCCAACATTTTTCAAATCAATAGATCTCATCTTAATTATCATTCATCTCTACACACAAATAATGCATGACTAACATGGCCTTTCATATGAAATATGGTTGGCCCTATATTTATACATATATGAATCATGTGCATCTATATCAGAACTGACCATGATGTCTTAGCTAAAAGGATTACTTTATATAGAAATACAATTATACAATAAGTTATTAGTTATGATTTAATGACCATGTGACTTATCGTTATTAGTCACATTAAAAAAATGGTTCTCTAATAGTAAATCTATACTAATACCCTACTGATATGACCATCATTATCACTTGTACCAATATTGTAACATCTCCGAACTAATAGGTGTGTTACAGAAAAATGGCATGAGTTCCCCTATTTTAGAGGGCCCGAGGAATTTTTTTCTCTATTTAATTATGCCCTGTAACACTCCCAATTAACAATTCACATAAACCAGTCCTACCAATCGATTGGATTTTTATCACATAATCATAATAAATAAAATAAGTACATAATAATAACTATCATAAAAATTATCACCCACAGAAACTTTATAACCAATTTTCAAAACTAGTTTTATATATATATATATATATATATATATATATATATTACATATACATCATAACATTTAAGTCAACAAAATTATGGTGCCTTCCTCCCTTAGCCTCATGTCTCACTAGTGCTCCTCAGGAACCTTTGCTGTATTTCTTTACCTGTAAAATATTAAATTAAACAGAGTGAGCGACTATGGCTCAGTAAGAAAATCATACTTAACACTTAAAGCGTTTTATACCAGTACTAATCTTTTTTTAATATTTTTCATACTCAGCGTGTCTGAACTATTTACAACAAAATAATTGACACAAAACACACATTTAACACATATCATAATTCTTTTCTTTCACACATTTATTCATTTCCTTACTATACAGACATGATTCACTCGTTATGATTTATGCATGTATGAGTGTCATGACATTTCTATTTTCTGATCGTACATCTTTCTCAACTCTTTATCATCCACACAGGCTTGTATGCATAATTCTAATGCAAATGACTTTCATAAAATATTTACTAATTTGTTTCTCTCTTTTTCTCATTGACCGGTCTAGACTACATATGACAGTACTTGCAGTCACCATACAAAGTATAATTCTCTCTTACACGTATATTTTTTTTTCTTTGCTTTCCACACAGTACAACTAATATTTTTCTTTTTTTCTTTGTTGTCCACACAGTACAACTGATATTTTTCTTTGGCTGTCCACACAGTACAGCTGATATTTTTTTTTTGCTGTTCACACAGTACAGCTAATATTTTTATTTGTTGTCCACACAGTACAGCTGGTTGTCCACACAGTACAACCAATTATTTTCTTTGTTGTCCACACAGTACAGCTCGCGTGTAAGGATTTTAAGTATGTTTTCTGCTTTCCTGTATCATATGCGTCATAATAAAACCAAAAACACTTATTTTCCATTTTCTGAAAGCATGCATGACTTAGAAAATATTTTTCCTCTTTCTTTATATTTTTTTTTTTTTCTAAATCATGCATATGCTATGATTTCTCATGTATGCATATATACTCATAATATGCTCATTCATTGTTTTCTCTTATTATTTTTATTCCTTATCAAACATCATATTCTCCTCTCATGCATCTATATATCTCATACATTTAATTAATTTCAAAATATACAATGTAGGCTTAATATAAGGGTTATCACACATTTTATGCATATAATTAAGCAAAATTAACCTATATCACATAAAATGACATTTTTGCCCTTATGGCCAAAATTACCTTTTTACCCTTATGGCCAAAAATTACATCCTGAATCCTAATGAATTTCTTTATCCTTTTAAGCATAAATCACCTTAATTCTAATACCTTACACACTTATATAAGTAAATGGTATTTAAATAATCTAACTCAAATTTACTTCAAGTATGTAAAGTATGAAATTCTTACCTTTTCTTTGCTGATTTGGTAATTTAAGCTTATTCACCTTCTTTTCTTCTTTCTGGCAACCTTAATCAACCAAAAATATGATCATCCATCAAAACTTTAAACTTGACATATCTTAAAAATTAAATTTCTTACCTTAGAACTGATCAGAATTGACAGATCTACACTTTTTATAACTGGAGGCACTGAAAATTAGGTGGTTTAGCTAGGTTTTTTGGCGAATTTTGGTTAAGGGAAGCTTTAGCTAAAAAAATAATGGAGTTCTCGGCAATGAGGAAGAAGATGAATAGATTATATGTTTTATAAACCTCTTGGACCATTTTGCCCTTAATCTTTTCCAGAAATTACTATTTTATCCTTAGCCAATTACCAAAAACCCTTAGCACCACCATATAATTTCAAGTGTGCCCTTCAATTTTAATTCCCACTTTGTCCCTTGAATCTTTATAAAATGACCATTTTACCCCCTTTGAAAAATATTGCTCATTTAGTAGTTTTCTATGATTCTTTTGCAATTTCTTTACACAACAAGTTATAAAATCAACTCTAGAGGTAATTTTGGAAGTGGAGTTTACTGACACACCTGAATTCGGATGTTACAAATATCATGTCATGATATTCAACGAAGACATTCAGTATGTCTGCTATGTGATATTACCTAACTTATATTACATTCGTAGGAATAATTCGATGATTTAGTTTATATATTAAGTGAATCATCCAAATAGTTCACACATACTTACTTTATATTAATGCAAATGAAGGAAGTTTACGTATATGAATAAAAAAACTCTTTTTTTTATTAATAAATTATTACAAAAATATAAACAAGATAAAATGCCTTGAATTCGACAACACTAATGGTTCTGAAGGCATACACTAATAAAACTTCCATTTGTATTAGAGTTATTCATTGTTGTATCTCATGCTCATCTTCTAAAGATGATAGTCCAATTGTTTCAATGTCATCGCCTTAGTCAGTAGGTCAACAGTATTCTCTGCTGACAGTGTCTTTTGTATTATTATCTCTCTACTTCCATTAAATTCTTTTAAAATATGATATTTTCGTTGAATATGTTTGGACTTAAATACGTCTTTGGTTCCTTTGTATAACACTCTTCTCCAGATACATACCCCTACATAAAATATTCACCCAAAGAGATGAATTTATACATTTACTCATAAAACCCAATGTACAATAATAATTAGAAGTCAGATATGCATAAATGTTCAAATACAACTCAAATATCATAAAATCTCAATAATAGAGATTGATGGTATCACCACTGCCCTCATATGCCTTTATAAGTTGACTCGGATCCCCCACTACTCCAAAACTCTACTAGTAAAACCACACAAATCGAACACATAAGTGAAACACATGAAGTAAGTAAGTAATTCACATATCCATATCCAATAATTTACACGTGTTCTTTATTTCTTATTCTGTGGTAACATAGATGTTTCCTAGCATCCTAGATGCCCATCCTAATCAGTTCAGTACCTAATGCCTTTTTCTCAATGGCAGTATCATCTTATATGACTAGTGTCAAATGATATATATTGACATCTTGAATGTTTAATGAAAGAAGGTTACATCTTGAATATCATCCATAAGGTGTACCTTATACACATACTGATCGAGCTTGAGTTAAGGATACCATATCAAAGGACAATAAGACCTTAGGCTTCTCCTGCTATCACACATGCATCTTAGATGCTACGACACCTGTTATCAGTGTATAATTATCCAAGAGTATCAAATATTTCCCACCAAAGATTTAGCTGAAATTCAAAATCACACTTACGACAGTTGAAAATTTTCAAGCTCTCACCTATTGCCTAACTTCTGTTAACTTTTTTTAGTATAAATAAGAGTAAAATGGTCATTTTATTGTTTTATTAAAAAATATAAAATTTGTTACTTTCCCCTTAGGTTTTAGAAACAGTAGTCCTTATGAGGAAGAAGAACATGTATGTACACATATGCCATATATTCACATGTTTGTGCACAAATAACATAATTTTAGCTTAAAAATCAACATGCAAGGAGCCAAAATGGCTCTGGTACCATTTGATGGAAATGAGGAAGAAGAATGAAGCAAAAAAGACATGCATGTTAAAATCAAACAAGAATCAAAGCATAGGTTTAAGGTTTTTACCTATTCCTTGCTTTCTTTCTCTAATAGAGATGATGGAAATAGTCTCTCAAGTGTAAAAGCTCCAAAAGGTTGCACCAACCAAGCTTGAGACCCACCTTGGCCAAACTAGAGAGAAGAAAAGAGATTTTTTATTTTAGTGAGCTAATGCTTTAGTTCAAATGAACTATTGACTTCCTTTTATATTGGTGGTTAGAAATTATGAAATTGAGAATTGGTGCTTTTAAATTCTCAATTTAAATTATGACCATGCAAGTATATCAAACATATACATTAGCCACTCTAATTCTATCTCACTAACATCTTAAATTTTAAAATGTTACTTTTGCACTGATATTTTATATTATTCTAAACACTACACCTAGCAATGTGTCATAACCCCTAAACTATGATAAATAAATACTTCATCGAACCCAATTTTCTAATTGTACTTTTGTGTAATCCTTTTGTTGTCCAATTCTAATCAATTTTAAGCTCATAGTTTGTCAAAACCTTAATTTTGATTCTATATGAATTATCAATCGATATATTTGAAACACATCATCATGAACAACCTTCGCATGACTTACATTTTTGGTTTTCAATGTTTATCGACATTCGTTTAAGAACTCAATTCCAAGTCGAATTAATGGATATCCTAAACCCATCATTTTCTGAGTCGAAAAATCCTATCTTAATCATCATTTGTCTCTGTGTGCAAACACTGCATGACCAACATGGCCTTTCGTACAAATATGGTTAGCCCTGTATTTATACACCATATGAATCATGCACATTCGTATTAGATCCAACCATGTCTTCTTAGGTGAAAGGATTACTTCATATATATTACAATCATACAATAAGTTAGGAAACCATGATTTAATGACCATGTGACTTATCATTATTGGTTATATTCGAAAAGTGGTTTTCTAACTGCTAATCCATACTAATGCCCTATTGACATGACCATCATTGTCACCGGCACTTATATCATCTCATAATATTCAATGGAGGCATTCATTATGCTTGCTATGTAATATTATTTGCCAGCTTATATCACATCCATAGGGAATAATTCAATGATTCAGTTTATATGTTAAGTGAATCATCTAAACAGTCCATATACAAACTTTATATTAATGAAAATAAAAGAAATAGTTTACGTATACAAATAAAAGAACTCTTTCTTTTTTTAATAAATTATTCCAAATATATATACAAGATAAAATACCTTGAAACTAACAATACGAATAGTTCCTAGGGCATACACTAATAGTTAGCCTAATAGTTTGATCAGCATATGTGTGAGACACAATAGTTAGTATACATAGAGGTGTCCTTATGAATGACTTCTGTTTAGGGCATGAGGGTGCCAAGTTATGACCATATTGGTAATTAGGTATAAATGCAACGTGAGTTGCAATTATACCTAACACTAAGTGTCAAGAAATCACCTACTTACTGTTTTTTACTCAAAAACTTCTTTTTTGTGATTTTGTAGGTAGAGTGTAATGCCCTTAGGTATATTCCAGGGGTATTTATGTCTTTTGACTCTATTTAGAGATATTTCCCATTTTAAGTACATATATTTGTTTTACATGTATATGTGTGTTTATATATATATACCTAAAGAAAAAGAAAAAAAAAAGAAAAGAAAAGGAAAAAGACAAAGAGAAAAAGAGAAAGAGATAAGGCTTAGATATAAAGAGAAAGAGAAGACTTTTCCATCATTTTTACATCTTCTCCCGTAAAGCTCCAGCAGCCAGCCTCCCTTCATGTTCTTTTCTTTTGTTTTGTGAAGCCAAAGGAAGAAATTGAAGAGATATTGGAAGATAAAATAAAAAGAAAAAAAGAGAAGCACCTTGGAAGCTTTGGTAACCAAAGATCTCCTTCCTTCTCCTTTCATCTATGTTTATATGCATGTTATGTGAATATGTTAGTGTGTTTTGGTATTGATTTAAAGTGATCTTGGTGATAAAGGAAGCAAAACAAAGAGGAGGAAGCCAACTTACAAAGATTTGGCTTGAAACAAGGTAAGAGAATCATCCTTGATATGTTGCATGTTTTAGGCTTTTGATTCCTTAGATCTATGTTATAAATGATGATTTTGAAGTTGAGAGATGTGGTTTTGCCATTTGGGATGTCTATATGTATGATTTTGTGCATGGCAGAAAGTTGCATAATATTTACAGTTTTTGCCACTGACTTTGTCCCATGTTTTGGCTGCCTTATCTATGGAATTATGCGTGCTATTATATCTTGTTGGAAAGCTCTTTGAATCCTCTTTCCAATGATATATATTGTATGAATTAGAGATCATTTGGACTGTTAAAGATTGTATAAACCGAAAGGACTGTTTTACTAAATAAACAGAGGAGGCAGTTTTGTCACTGAGTATATCTCACGTTTTGATTGCCTTATCTATGGAATTATGAGTGCTATTATATCTTGTTGGAAAGCTCTTTTAATTATCTTTTCAGTGATATATAGCTTGTATGAATTGGGGATCATGTGAATTGTTAAATATTGCATGAAACACAAGGACTGCTTTATCAAATAAACAGGGGAGGCAGTTTTTGCCACTGAATTTATCTGCTGTTTTGACTGCCTGATTGAATGAATTATGAGTGCTATTATAGCTTGTTAGAAAGCTATTTGAATCCTCTTTTCAACGATATATAGCTTGTATGAATTAGGAACCGTTTGGACTGTGAAATTGTATGAAAAAGAAGGCTGCCCTGTCAAATGAACAGGGCTGTGAACAGTATTTCACAGTTTGGAAAGGAAAAAGAAAGAAAAGAAAAGAAAAGAAAGGAAAGGAAAGGAAAGGAAAGGAAAAAAAAAAAAAAGAAAGAAAAGAAATAAAAGTAAGAAAAGGTTGGGACTCAAGATTCAAGGGTCGTCCCAAGAGTAATGTCTGGTGAGTTATGAATAAATTTAGATGGAAGTGAAATTAGTAAGATATAAGACTCGCATGCATGCTATAAACTATGAGGGGGCACTTTACACTACACCGCCTGTAGTAGGGCACGTCCGCAGTAGGACACGTCCGTAGTAGGACATAGACCCCTAGTAGGGTCCGCTTGCAGTAGAGCATGCTCGCAGCAGAGCTCAATTCAGATTCAGAAATAGTGTAGTGAAAGAAAAAAGAGCTTGAGCTTAGAAAAGTGTCAAATCCCTATAGTTAGCTTCCAAAAAGTATTAAATAGACACCAGATGGGACAAAGTATGACCCAAATAGTAAAGAGTGAACTAAATTACCCCCTCAATCTCTTATAGAGGTTAGGATGTGAGGTTGAGTCCCAAAAGTGAGTTAGAACAGGAAAAAAGGATAGTTTACTTAATTTTTCCCTTACTGAGTGTTCTTATCACTCACTCCCTTTTCTTTCCTGATTGCAGGTACAGGTGATCGAGGTAGCTGCGAGGTAGGGTCAGGTCAGCGTAGGTAGATCCGACTGGAACAGGTTATCTCTGGTTTATATTACATGCATACAGTAGCATGTTCTTATCGACTTTTGACTTTTTGAGACTATGGTACAGTTACATATGATTACTCTCTATTTTCAGATACTTTCAGATGAGTCTTCATATGAGTATATACATCTTTTGTTCGCTTCCAGATTTTTAGTTTTCTTGGAATACTTCCTAAACACTTTTAATGAGACGTTTATTTTAAAGTATTTTTAAAAAAGAAAAAAAAATAGACGCTATGAATATTAATTCGTAACATTTCTCCTTCGATGGGTAGTACTTCTAGGGAGGGATGTTACATAGAGATCAATAGCTAGAAATGTGGGGGAACTAATAGTTTAGCTAATTTCATTGCATAAGAGTGAGGGCGAAAACGTCCTTTTAGATTTTATGACATTTGTTTATTTTATTATTAGCATGAGAGTTATGAGACATATGCACATTATACATATGGTTGTTAGTATTATTATATTTTGGATTTTAGACATTGAGCTATGGACTTATACTTAAGGGTTTTACTATAACTATTTATGCGACATATGCCTATGTAGAGTTCCTGCATGCACATGTAGTTAACCTTTATTTTTAACCTAATCATCTCATTATTTTCTCACCCCAGCCACACCCAAACAAAAGAACAGTAAGATTAGTCTTGTAGTTGTGAAATTTTAATTATTCTAATATTGTTATGATGAGTTTTGTGTGATAGTCATGTCTAATCCTTGATACCTCGGTGTTATGAGTCTGAGAAGCATAAAAATAGGGTAAAGCTATGTTTAATGATGAAAATCATGTGATATGACGTTGTGTTTTGTATATGTAACCTATGATTACGAAATTGAATGAAACATAATAGATTGATCGATACTTACCCATTGCCACTCATTGAATAATGGAGGACACTTTAGCACATGCAGAACAACTGTGAAGGTCTAGCAATATAGTCTTTCAGTGCAAAGGTCATTAACAAGTATTTAGTGTTTTTAAAAGGCAATATTTGCTACATTAGTAAAATGGATGTCAAAGAGGGTATATAATTATAATGATATAAATTAATATATAAAACGTGATATTTGTTCTGTTCAATAAAATTGTTGTTTTTAGCAGTTGATTTAGTAGGTATGAAAGTTATAGCACGATGGCTAGAGATGGGTAATACATGAAAATGCTACATGAACAAATATATTTTAACAACTTATTCTTAAAACTTAACTTGATAATATATGATTATACGAACAATTATACCATCAAGTCAAAAAAGTGCAAAAAACATATATAGTTTATTGCAATAAACAAATTTCATTAGGTAACTGAACTTTTTTTTTTTTCTCTCCAAGATGAAACAGTGAGGAAATTTTTTGGTGACATCAGTATGTTATTATTATATAAGAGAGCAGAGGAAGTAAAATAATTGATTGCAGTGTAGATTACTCTCCAATATGTGAGTGCCGTGCCAAACCAATTTCCTGTTGGAAATGGGCAAAAGTTCAGTGTAATATACAGAATATACAGAATGCAGTTCCTAGTATATTGGCAGTACTTGACAAACTTAGGACATTGTCTTTGTCCCATCTATAATCAATTATATAATATTGAAACAGAAAATACTGTGAGGTCCTTCATTGATTTGAGCTGATATTTACGCAGTTGAGTTCTTAGTATAAAATGTGGCCCGTCAAAATAAATAATTTCTTTGACAGTAAATAGCAATGAGCATTCAACATATTCAATTCAGAAGAAACAATGAAGGTAAACGAAATGTTTTACCCAATAAGAGATGCTAAAAGAATCCAACCAAGGCTTATCCTTCGGAAAAATGATGTACAAGAAGTTTATTTCCTGCCAACAGAACTCACTGAATTATAGTAGCCACCAAGAAATTGAAGAAATGAATAATAAGTTGTTAACTTTAAATACTTGCGTAGACTGTGTAAACAACAAAATGTGGTGGTCATTCCCTGTACCAAAGCAGCCATATTGTAGAGAGCAAATCCCGCAGACAGAAACTTACCCTTTAAAAAGAAAATTGCACAGAAAATAATTACAACACAACCATTGCTATTGCTGGCTTGTAGTCATCCAATCCATTTGTTGAAACTATAAATTTCGAACAAATATGATTACCTAACATGTCGAAACTATAAGTTTCGAACAAATATGATTACCTAACATGTTAAGTATAATTGAAAAGCTATCAGATTGTTGAAGAAAAGATGGTCGAGGAATAGTCAAAATACACATGTTAAGAATATCAGATTGTTGTTTGCTTATAAAAGTTTTACTTAAGTATGACTGAAGCAAGAGATCAAATATGGTTTGAAAAAAGTTTATCCTTACCTGTTTACCTTGTAATGTAACACGGTTCTAGTACAATAAATCTATCTAGTGGTCGTGGTTTGTCTCTATCATGGGTTACAGCACAGGTTTTTCTTAATTAGGCAATCATACTGTTAGGATGAAGGTGTATGTAAGAAATAAAACTAACAAAAAAGGGAATGCTAGCAGCAACTCGGAAGAAACCACTGAAGATCAGCAAAATGAAGCCATTGGAGAGCAGCAAAATGGAGCTGAAGCAGGGGACCAGTTTCAACTAAGGATGAAGCAGCAAGTTTGCAGCAGAAGCCAAGAGGCATCATAACAACTCCTATAGCTGAGGTGACACTGATAGAGCGGGAAAGCAACAAGGGAAGACATGATATAAAAGAGAGGAGAAAGAGAAAGAGGGTAATTAAGAAGAAAGAGAGCACGAAGGAAGGGCCAACCTCTCGGGGTTTGGATGACTGCAGGGAGAGATTTTGGTTATGTACTTTTGTGCTGGGTTTTGATGGCATGCCAAATTGTATTAATATTATTGAACTGAATACTGTAGAAGAACAGTTATATTCATGGCAATATTCTGAATTAATACAAATGATTAGAAGTTATTGTGTTGTTGATTCAATTAGCTTGTTCATATACTGAATTACATAGTTGGTTGCGATTTCTGTCTTGAAAGATTCTCTGCTGCTAGAACCAAGCTGTGTCTGGAGGTAGTTTCTGCTGAACTGAGTAGAGTTCTCCTGCATAGGGAAAATCAGGCCAACAGAAGACTCCAGGAAGCAGGCTGAGCAGACCAGGTACGTATCAACTGGTATCAGAGCATGACGAGAATGGAGTCAAGAGTGGAGGGCTTGGAGGCGGAGGTTACAACGGTGAAGGAGAAGATGGAAATGATTGGGTCAGAAATGAGAGACGTGAATGTGAGAATGGAAAGGGTGGAAGCTAGTATGGAAACGATTAGAGAGTATCTGAGGGAGATGAGGGAGTCGGTGGTGAGCCGTGAGGGAGGCAACAGAGAGACAGGGACGAGGGAGACGAATGTGAGGGTAGAGACCAACCCGTCGCCGTCGTATTCCCCACCAACAAAAGGGAACTCGGCGACTCCCCAGGACCAAGCGGAGGACGTCGTGGAAGAGGCAGAGGAGGTGTCAACAGGAAATAGGAGAGAGTGGCATTATGGGCGTCTGGAATTACCTCTGTTTCATGGCGAGGAGACCCTCGACTGGGTATCCAAGGTCGAGCGCTACTTCCAGGTGAACCGCCTTACGGAACGGGAGAGGATGACGGCGGTAGGCGTGTGCATGGAGGGAGATGCCTTGCACTAGTTGCAGTGGAGAGAGAAGCACCAACCGTTCGATGGGTGGGAAGAGTTTAGGAGAGAAGTGCTCGAATGTTTTCCTCCGACCGATGAACGTACAGCCCAGGAGGAGCTCTTCAGCCTTCGCATGACAGGGACGGTGCAGGAGTTCCGAAGCCGTTTCGAAATGTTGTCGGCGGCAGTCGAAGGATTATCAGAGGAAACGATAAAGGTGATCTTCATCAACGGGCTAGCCGAAGAAATCAGAGCCGAGGTGAAGATGTTTCACCCTCGGACGCTCGTGGAGATGATGAACCGCGCGCGCCAGGTGGAGAAGAAGAACCTGGTGATTGATGAAAAGTATTTGGGGCGACCCGGCAAGGGGTACCCACGAACCACAGGCCAAGCCACCCGACCCGGATACTTTTCACACCCCAACCCAATACTTATTTCACCCCAACCAGCTGCCATGGGCTCCAAAGATAGGCCCAATTACGCGCCCAACCACCAACAGCCCAGCAAGAGCGTCACAGGCCCAACGCTGGACCCGAACCCACACCCGACCCGCAGCAATTCTAATACACGCCCTCCCTTCCAAAATCGACCAGATGCCTCAGCTCATTCCAACTCTCCTCACGATCCGCGTTTCCGACCACCGACTACGTCCAGCACGTCGTCTTTCTCTCTGAGGCGGGACAATAATTTCCGACGACTCTCAGAAGCTTAGTTTCGCGCGAAGGTGGAAAAAGGATTGTGCTTCAGGTGCGACGAGAAGTTTGTCCCAGGCCATCGTTGCCGTTTTCGTCAGCTGAGAATTATGATTTCCGAAGAAGAATCCGACGAAGAGAGAGACATAATGGAGGATGACGCTTCGGTGGAAGAAGATGCCGGAGAGGCCAACCTAAACAGTAACTCGGTAATAGGGAGGGATTCGCCCAAAACTATGAAATTGGTAGGGGAAATTGGTGGAAGACGGGTGATAGCATTGATTGACAGTGGGGCGACTCACAATTTCATCTCCGAGAAGCTGGTAGCCGAGCTCAAAATTCCCGTACGAAAGGCAAAATACACAGTGGTGTTGGGCGATGACAGGAAGGTTTCTGGGATAGGGAGATGTGAAGGTCTCCAGCTGACACTTCCAGAACTCATTATCAAACAGAATTTTCTTCCCTTCTGCTTAGGTGGAGTGGATGTCATTTTAGGGATGGAATGGCTTAAAAATTTGGGGGAGGTCAAGATTAATTGGGGAAACCAGATTATGAAATTCAGGTGGGAAGGAAAGAAGGTTGAATTAAGAGGAAAATCTTCATTGCGGAAGGTGGAGACCTCACTCAAGGTACTGTTCAAACTCATCAGAAAAAAAGGGGAAGCTTTCTGGGTGGAATTGAACATGATTTCAGAACACTCACCAATAAGGGGAGAGGCAAATGAACCAGAAATTTCAGAATTGTTGAGAGAGTTCGAAGATTTATTTAAGGAACCACAGGGCCTCCCACCTAAGAGGAAACAGGACCATGCAATCCGTATACTGGACGGAGCCCAACCGCCCAATTTGCGTCCTTACCGCTACCCCTACTATCAGAAGAATGAGATCGAAAAAATGGTGCAAGAGATGCTCACTGCAGGGGTCATTCGGCCAAGTGTGAGTCCTTTTTCGAGTCCGGTGATCCTAGTACGCAAAAAGGACGGAGAATGGAGATTTTGTGTGGATTATCGGGCTTTGAATCGAATTACTGTACCCGACAAATTTCCTATTCCCACCATTGAGGAGCTTCTGGATGAGTTGGGGGGTGCAAGAATATTCAGCAAACCGGATCTCAAGTCCGGGTACCATCAAATCAGAATCTGGGATGGGGACGTTGAGAAGACTGCATTTCGAACACACGAAGGGCATTATGAATTTCTGGTAATGCCGTTCGGTCTAACCAATGCGCCAGCCACCTTCCAGGGATTGAAGAATGAAATCTTTCGGCCCCTCCTACGCAAGTTCGTTCTAGTATTCTTCGATGATATACTAATATATAGTGGAGGCCTTCGAGAGCACCTGGAACACCTAAGGCTGGTAATGCTTATCCTGCGAAAACATCAGCTGGTCTTAAATAAAAAGAAATGTATGTTTGGGCAGAAACAGATTGAATATTTGGGACACATTGTGTCTGAGAGAGGGGTGGAGGCAGACCCACGGAAAATTAGTGATATGGAAGCTTGGCCGGTACCGAGGGATTTGAGGGAGCTTCGGGGGTTTTTAGGGTTAACGGGGTATTACCGAAGATTCGTAAAAGGTTACGGAAAGATCGCGGAGCCCCTAACCAACTTATTACGGAAAAATGCATTCAAATGGGGGCCTGAACCAGGGAAAGCATTTGAAGCTCTCAAGGCTGCCATGATCTCTGTACCAGTTCTGACAGTTCCTGATTTCTCTCAAGAGTTCGTGGTGGAAACGGATGCCTCCGGATCCGGCATTGGGGCGGTTTTGATGCAAGGGGGACGGCCCATCTCTTATCTCAGCAAAGCTCTTTCTGTGAGGAACCGAAGCAAATCAGTTTACGAACGGGAGCTGATGGCGATAGTGTTGGCATTCCAGAAATGGAGACATTACCTCCTTGACAGGCGTTTCAAGGTGCGAACGGACCAAAGGAGCCTGAAATTCCTTACAGAACAGAAAATAACAAGCCCTGATCAACAACGCTGGCTGGTGAAGATGCTAAGATACGATTTCGAAATTATCTATCGGCCCGGATGTGAAAATAAAGCAGCTGACGCTCTGTCGCGTAACCCCAAATTCACGGGGGCCTTGCAAGCTGTTTCAGCATTCCAGGTGGAAGAGTCCGAATGGTTGCAGCAGGAAGTAGCAGGGGATGAGAAACTAAAACAGATTGTTCAAGGGCTGCTCTGCAATTCTACAACCTTCCCTGGATATTCCTTGAAGGGAGGCATACTGATGTACCATGGCAGGTTAGTCATTTCGAAGCAATCCAGGTACATTCAGAAACTCATTTCAGAATTTCATTCTTCATCTTACGGAGGCCACTCCGGTTTTTTCCGAACATATAAAAGGCTGACTTCTCTGCTGTTCTGGGAAGGCATGAAATCTGACATTAGAAAGTTTGTAGCTGAATGTGATGTATGTCAGAGAATGAAGTACGAGGCAGCCTCTCCGGCGGGGTTACTGCAGCCTTTACCGATTCCATCAAACGTGTGGGAAGACCTGTCCATGGACTTCATAACAGGGCTTCCAAAAGTGAAAGGAGTGAGTGTGATCTTGGTGGTTGTGGACAGATTGACAAAGTATGGACATTTCTTGGCTGTTCGGCACCCATTCACGGCTAAGGATATAGCTGAAATATTTATTCATGAAATTGTGCGCCTTCACGGGTTCCCTCGCACCATCATAACGGATCGGGACCGCATTTTTATGAGTGTATTCTGGAAGGAACTATTCAGAGCAGCCGGGACTACCCTGAAATTCAGTTCGGCTTACCATCCGCAAACAGATGGGCAAACCGAAGTGGTAAACTGAGGCCTCGAAACATATCTTCGCTGTTTCTGTGGGAGACAGCCTAGAAACTGGCAGAAATGGTTACCATGGGCTGAGTATTGGTACAACACGACCTTCCATAGCTCAGCCGGGATGACTCCGTTCCGAGCGGTTTATGGGAGGGATCCACCCCCTCTACTTAGATGGGTGGAAGAAGATTCCAAAATAGAAGCTGTGACAGCCCTAATTCAGGAGAGGAATCAGATCCTGGACGAACTAAAAAACCACTTGAGCAAAGCTCAAGAGAGGATGAAAAGGACTGCCGACAAAAACAGAAGGGAGATCGAATTTCAGGTGGGAGATAGAGTCTTCTTGAAAATACAGCCCTATCGTTTCCGTTCGTTAGCATCTCGCCCGAACGAGAAGCTTAGCCCACGCTTTTATGGACCGTATGAGGTACTCGAAAGAAAAGGGCAGGTTGCTTATAGGTTACGGTTGCCTGAAGAAGCTAAAATCCACCCTGTTTTCCATGTTTCACAATTAAAGAAACAAGTAGGATCGTCAATGTTGTCCCAGCCACTGCCTAACTGCTTGAATGAAGATATGGAGCTGACAGTGCAACCTGAGGAGGTCCTGGGTTACAGGTATTCCCCCCATGGTCTCCTGGAACTGCTCATCCGGTGGAAAACCTTACCCGAATGCAAAAATTCATGGGAATTATACACCAATATCAGGCGCCTATTTCCTTACCTACACCTTGAGGACAAGGAGCCTTTGGATGGGCGGGGCAATGTTAGGATGAAGGTGTATGTAAGAAATAAAACTAACAAAAAAGGGAATGCTAGCAGCAACTCGGAAGAAACCACTGAAGATCAGCAAAATGAAGCCATTGGAGAGCAGCAAAATGGAGCTGAAGCAGGGGACTAGTTTCAACTAAGGATGAAGCAACAAGCTTGCAGCAGAAGCCAAGAGGCATCATAACAACTCCTATAGCTGAGGTGACACTAATAGAGCGGGAAAGCAACAAGGGAAGACATGATATAAAAGAGAGGAGAAAGAGAAAGAGGGTAATTAAGAAGAAAGAGAGCAAGAAGGAAGGGCCAACCTCTCGGGGTTTGGATGACTGCAGGGAGAGATTTTGGTTATGTACTTTTGTGCTGGGTTTTGATGGCATGTCAAATTGTATTAATATTATTGAACTGAATACTGTAGAAGAACAGTTATATTCATGGCAATATTCTGAATTAATACAAATGATTAGAAGTTATTGTGTTGTTGATTCAATTAGCTTGTTCATATACTGAATTACATAGTTGGTTGCGATTTCTGTCTTGAAAGATTCTCTGCTGCTAGAACCAAGCTGTGTCTGGAGGTAGTTTCTGCTGAACTGAGTAGAGTTCTCCTGCATAGGGAAAATCAGGCCAACAGAAGACTCCAGGAAGCAGGCTGAGCAGACCAGGTACGTATCACATACACAGCAAAATAAATTATGGAAGTTCAAATAAGTTCCAAAACATATTTGCAACATGTAAAACTTTTACTGAGTGATAAAGTGAAAAGTAGAAACTATCACTGACTGAGTCATTGCAAATTAATACAGGAAAATAGAAAGACACAACCTGATTAGCAGTAACTTGTGATTGTGTCGAAAATACATATCTGCAGAATTTCAGAACGGGGTCATGTAATTATTTTGGATTCAATACAAATTATTCAATATATATAATGTTAAATTGTCAACCGTGCATAATACATCTGCAATACTTAAAAAAGTTAAAGCTGTAAACAAATACCATGATTTAAATTAACTAAATAATAGATTAACAAATTATATAAACCCTCATGCCCAATCAGAAACATTATTCTCCTGGAATTGAATGAAGTAGCAGCAATCCAAATAAATAAACAAGGAGAAGAATAACCTGCTAGCAAACCCCAGAGCATGTGGCCACCCACGGGAAAGAAAGAAATAGGAAGAAAGAATGAGATGTTGGAAAATTGGGTGGAGGATCGAAAGCCCTAGCACCAAAGAAAGAAATAAGGATAAGGGAATAAGAATGTGGGGGCAAATTTTCTTAGGAGAATGAAGAACAGGAAAATGTTGTTAAATATAGTAGGTCAAAATTTTTAAAGAACACCAAAAGGAGATATCCCATAAGGAGATTGGAATGGATGAAAAACTTTGGACAATTATAACTTTGCACTTTGGCGTCGGATTGGGGTGCATTTTTTTTTTTAAACCACACGGAATCGCACATAGAATAGCTTGGTCGGATGGGTGTCAACAATTGCAAGAAAGCGTTGAAAAAGATTACAAGTTCAATTAAGTTCCCGAACTTATTTGTAACATGTTCAATCAGAAGAATTGATTCAAACATTATAATTTGCAAAAGGACATTCTTGTCAAACTATTTTGGGAAAATTAAAACATTATAAATAGCCCAATATATGTATACAATGTTGTTGAGATAATTCAGAACATTGATGTTGAACAGATAATTGAGCACACTGATATAATATTGGAAATTAAATAACATCATTAGCTAATTGAAATCAGGCATAGCATAGTTACTAGAAGCCATAACATTTGATGAGAATGCTATAGTTTTATGAGATAGTTTAAGCAATTGTGTGGTATAGTGTTTAACAGGACGTGCTGTGCACCAAAAATGTTGTTCACAAACAGCAAACATCAATGAAACAATACCATTGGGATCCAATACCGATATGGAGGATGGGCATCATCCTGGTTGCCTGATGAAATCCAATACCGATATGGAGGATGGGCATCATCCTGGTTGCCTGATGAAAACCTGATGAAATCCTACAGTTTTGTGATTGTGTCGTAAATTCATATATGGAACATGAATTGGAAAATAAGAAGACCCACATAAGAAGTGTTTCATGTTATAACAAGAACAGTTAAATCATACATAATGTAAACAGGTTCAGACAAAACTGTACCACCTTTGATTGCGACCTTGTATCTTCAACACCATTGAAAAGACGAAGATACCATAAAGTTGTACAAACAAAGAAAAATCAGGGGGAAGAATCAATTTAGAAGCAATGTAGAAAAACTACAAAATATATTATTTTGCATTGAAAAACACTGACATATTCTAATCCCTTGGAAAATCCATCAGGGAAAGAACATCACATCCTAGGACAGCTGAGAAGAGTGATTGTGTCATGTCATTACAATACCCATTTGCTATATGAAAATACGAAAGTTTTTTTATATTCAGATTAATTGTGTTGTTGTCATAATTCAATATAAAGTAATTTCATTAGGTGATGTAATTGCCCTATTGACACAACCCATCTTTGTATATTCGAATCAAGTACTATAAATGGGAAACTAACTTAAATCCTATCTAAACAAATATTAAATATGCTTAGATTGGGAAAAATTAATATAAAGAGCACCATGCAATCAGAAGACAAGAAGTTACAATTGACTTTAAGGAAATATGAGGGTGCCAAGTATGTATCTGTTACAAATTTGAATGAACGCAAACAGTTAGGAAGGACATAGATCGCAATGTGGTGTTTTGGTGAGATTAATGATGCGTTTAGGGGAATAGAAGGGACACTGTCGTTTTGCAAAACTAAATAATTAATGTAGAGAACAAGTTGAATTTGCTAACTTGGTGGAAATTATAGAATTTTCGTATCAATGTAATTGTAGCGAAATTTTGAAATGAGAATCGGTTATTAAGTACAAGATAATGAAAATAATAAATATCTAATTACACAATCAATATGTCTCCATTGAATTCACAATTACAAAATTAATACAGTAAGTTTAACCGATTGAAGCCATCAATTCATATCACAGTCGGAGAAAGAATAGGCAGTAAATACCTTGGTAATTACACAATCACTATGTCTCCATTGAATTCAAGGGGAGAAAAAGGTTATTATTGAATGTGAAGAAAAGGTATGACATCCTAAAAACAGACTGTTGAAGGTGAAGTTATACCAACTACAGAACTTTGATAAATTTATTTATAACGGTTAATATGACAGAAAGATATTATGAAGAAAAAATAATCTGGATGGCAAAAACTACTTCCATGGTAGCATCTTATTGTGGCAAACAGACTTAAAGGTTTGTAATAGTTTAATAGTAACTATCATTAATTTAAATTATATGAGGATGGTATAGGCAGATTTAAGAACGTTATAAAAAAAGAACAATGATATTCTGGAAATGTCCATACCATTGCAGAATATCATGTATATGCTCTCAACCGTTATCCGACGGATGGCCGCTACTGAATTCTGTTTCCGAGCCTGTGAGAGTTGTGGTGATAGTGTGAAACATTATAATTTGCTAAAAGAAAGACATTATGGTAAAATTATTTTGGGAAAATAAAAAGAGTATAGACAGCCCAGTATTTATAAAAACATCATCATTCTGAATAATGATGTTGAACAGATAATTGAGCACAGTGAGATAAAAGTTTTGGATAATGATTGGAAATTAAATAACATCATTAGCTAATTGAAACCGGGCATAGCATAGCTTCTAGAAGCCATAATCCCTTGGAAAATCCATCAGAGGAATAACATAACAGTGAAAAATTCCAGATAATTGCTAAGGTTGGCTGACTAAAATACAAAACCCTAATATATTTTTTTCTCCTTTCCCTTTTGAAATTCACACACCCTATTTATAATAAAACTAATCTAACATATCCTATGGACCGACTACAAATGTCCCAATCATAACACTAGGGACGAACTTGGAACAAGGGGAACCTGCAGAACAAACAAGAGCAAACAGAGAAGCAATAAAAAGGTAAATTTGTCATATCGGACACAACAAAATGAAGATGGGGACTTACCATTCAATCAGTAAAACATCTGTAGCCGTCTCAGAGATATCTGGCAGAGGGAGACTCATATATCTGAAGCAGATCAATGGTAGAGGAGACCTCCGCTATTATTTTGATATCCTGCAAAATGATTGAGCCAGAAAGAAGTATGTAAGAGAATGAAGGCAAAAGAAACGAATCCTAAACCCTATGGAAACAAATGAAAATATGAAGGCAACGATTCTTTCTTGAGGCAAAAGAAAGTATGATCTTACAATCAATCAAAGAATTCGTGGTTATTGTTTTTTCCAAATTAAAGTAGCAAATGGATTGTAGTAGCTGAATAGCATCTGTTATGCTATATAACTCACATTCTTCAGACATATATATAAAGAAACAAAATATTGTGAGCACTGATACGACAACATAAGGGAAAAAAAATATTGTGAAAGAAAGAAAGAAGTTGGACCATTCTGCATAGCCCATTTGTGAGAAAGCTGGCAGAGGTCTGGTTGGCATGTTATTTACTTCGAAAGAAGTTTCCACCAATGTGCTGCTATTATGAATAATAACTTAAAGTTCTATTATTGAAGGAACAAGTGCAGCCAATTAAAACATTTTCAAGGTAAATTAAGATGCAGAATGCATGTCTTTCCCATCATAGGTCTATAAACATAAGAGGTACCATTGTATAAAATTTAAGATACTTTAGAGGTGAACAAGTTCAAGGAAGATGTGGTGACCCATGGCAACAAATGAAACAAAAGCAACACATTAAACCAATTGAGATAAATTAAAAAGTAGCCCTTCTAATTCACTTGTTAAAGTAGCAGAATGTCTTTTTAAAATATAATTAAAGTGAAAGAATAAACAGTTTGTGGTATAGTTTTTCTATAATTTTCTGACGGAACTAAAAATGCGACGTCACTACTGCAATCACAGTAATTGAGAAAAATGAAAAATCTGTCAATTTAGCAGTTAATGTAGCAGTTAACAAGAACATAATGAAGAACGAATCCTAAACCCTATGGAAAACAAACGAAAATTAAGAAACGTATTCCGCAGCCGCAGATAGAGTGACTTTGAAGAAAGAAAAATCAGAAGTCCTAAATCAGTCGTTAAAGTATAATCGAAATATAATTGAATCAGGAAGCATCCTAAATCGGTTGGTATAGCAGAACAGCACAGACATAACTGAACTCCGAAATTAATTATGACTGAAACAAGAGATCAAATATGGTTTGAAAAAAAGTTTATCCTTACCTGTTTACCTTGTAATGTACCACGATTCTAGTACAATAAATCTATCTATTGGCCGTTGTTTGTCTGTATCATGGGTTCCAGGACAGTTTTTTTTTAATTAGGCAATCACACAGCAGAATAAATTATGCAAATTCAAATAAGTTCCAAAACATATTTGCAACATGTAAAACTTTTACTGAGTGATAAACTGATAGACAGAAACTATTACTGACTGAACCATTGTAAATTAATACAGGAAAATAGAAAGACACAATCTCAGTAGCAGTAACTTGAGATTGTGTCGAAAATACATATCTGGAGAATTTCAGAAGGGGGTCATGTAATTATTTTGGATAATTCAGTACAAATTATTCAATATATATAATGTTAAATTGTCAACCGTGCATAATACATACGCAATACTGTAAAAAAGTAAAGCTGTAAAATTAACAAAATAATAGATTAGTACTTTATGGTTTCACATGATCATATAAAATACAATCAAAATGAATTCAAATGCAAATAAGATGCAGAATTAATATCTGTAACATTATAGTGCAATAAACATTCATTCAAGGCACCAATGTAGTTTTATGCAAGTGTAGAACAATGCAGTCGAGAATTTCATCACATAGAGATACAGAATCAGATGATTGCTGGTAATTAAATGGATTTGCAAGGACTTTTATGCAAGTGTTTAGCATTTGATTTGCAGGATAGTAGTATCAATAAAGTTGCAGTGACTCATGGTGACCAAGAAAAATGCAACCACAGGTAACAGATTGTGATAACTTTTTATGCATCGATATAGCGAAAATGAGATATATAATACAAGCAACTGGGCAGAAGATAACACCACAATACAGACTGCATATAAAACTAATGTTAATTACATTTGTACTTGGTACCTGCCGGTAAAGACTGATGTGTGTCATCCGGTAAGCTTATTCATTTAAGTTGCAGCTCTTCTAAATGCAATGGGCACATTGCAGGAAATTTATTTTTTTTGGGTGTATTATTTGTACATAAAATAAGCATCAACAAATTATATTAACCCTCACGCCCAAACAGAAACATTATTCTTCTGGAATTGAATGAAGAAGTAGCAATCCAAATAAATAAACAAGGAGAAGAAAGAACCTGCTAGCAGACCCCAGAGCATGTGGCCACCCACGGGGAAGAAAGAATGAGATGTTGGCAAATCGGGTGCAGGATCGGAAGCCGTAGCAGCAAAGAAAGAAATAAGGATAATGGAATAAGAATGTGGGGACAAATTATCTTAGTAGAATGAAAAACAGGAAAATGTTGTCATATATAGTAGTTCAAAATTTTATAGAACACCGTAAGGAGTAAAAAAAGGTTTGGAGATATCCCATAGGGAGATTGGAAAGGATGAAACATAAGAAGCATTAAGCCACACGAGATCAACGTATTGATATATATAATTAGTGAGTCATGACAAAAATAATGGTCTTGTTTGTGCTAACTAGAAAATGGAAAGACCCACCCGAGTTGAGTACAAGTTGTTTGCAATTGTGTCGAAAATTCATATCTGCAACATGACACATAAGAAGTGGTCCATGTCATTACAAGAACAGTTAAATCATACATAATACATAGTGTAAACAGGTTCAGACAAAGACTGTGCCATCTTTGATTTTGTCCTTGTATCTGCAACACCATTGAAAAGACGAAGATACCAGATTCGTGGAGATATCTACGTAAGGTAAAAGTTGTACAAACAAAGAAAAATGGGGGGGAAGAATCAATTTAGAAACAATGAAGAAAAACTATAAAAGAAGACCTGCTGATTTGTCAACTTCAGTGAGATATTATTCTGCATTGAAAAACACTAATATATTATAATCCCTTGGGAAATCCATCAGAGAAAGAACGTCACAAATTTATTTTTTCTGGTAAGGAAAGTATATTAACCAAGAGGAATCCCGAAGAGGCAGAATAAGCTAAGCTCACCAAAGCAACATCAATCAAGAAGGAATTTGAGGCAGCAACTATACAAAAAATCCATGAAAGCATATACTAACATGTGCACTGCTAAGAGAAATCTATCAAAACCAAGGGGAACCTGTAGAACAAAGGACCCAACCTGGAGAAACAAGAGCAAACATAGAACGAATTTATACATCAACAGTGTTCAGATGACATAGCATGTTTGTTACAAGATTTTATACATCAACAGAAAATAGCAGCAGAAGTATTTAATTAGAAAGAAGTTTCCACCAATGTGCTGATATTATGAATACATGTCTTTCCCATTATTATAGGTCTATAAGCATAAAAGGTACGATTGTAGGAAAATTTAAGATAAAAAATTACCTGGTGAATAACCAATGTAAGAGATATTTTATGCCCTCTGGTGGTATCAGTTGATATATATTTGTTTGCCAGGGTAGAAGGGCTACTTTTGAATTTATGTCAATCAGATAATGTAGAAGTGAACAAGTCGAAGGAAGATGTGGTGACCCATGTCAACAAATGAAACAAAAGAAACACATTAATGAACCGCAGATAAACTGATTAAGATAAATTAAAAAGTAGCCCTGGTAATTCACTTGTTAAAGTAGCATAACGTCTTTTTAAAATATAATAAACGTGAAAGAAGAAACAGTTTGTGGTATAGTTTTTTTATCATTTTCTGATGGAGAGAAGAAGCAATAAGCTACTGCAATGGCAGTTTATTTGAGAAAAATTAAATATCTGTCAATTTATGTTTGGATGGATTAAAGTAGCAGAATAGATATATACTGAGCCATGAACATTGACTTATTATGGATAGAAAATTCTGGAGATCCAGTGTTCAGATGACATAGCAGCAGAAGTATTTAATTAGAAAGAAGTTTCCTGACAAGTGAAATTAAGGAATAAGTCCGGACCATGAAAAAGAGTTCAAATGCAAATACGATGCAGAATACATTTCTTTGACATGGCATCTTCTCTGCACAGTTAAAATTTCGAAAAAGATGCAGATAATGTAGCAGTTAAGAAGAACATAATGAAGAACGAATTGTAACCTATGGAAACAGATGAAACATAAGAGAGGTATTCCGCAACGGCAGATAGAGTGACAGAGAAAAAAGAAAAATCAGACGTTAAAGTATAATCGAAATATAATTGAATCATGAAGCATCGAACAGAACAGAACAAAACAAAACAAAACAAATAAATTATTCCTATGTTCGTATCGAAGAAATTAATCTAAACAAGAGTAAATCCGAAACCGATTATGAAAATTAAGAAAAAAAAGCTCGGTGATAATTAAGTACATGATAATGGAAATAATAAATATCTAAACTTACCAAAACAACCAGTTGAAGCCATCACCAATTCATATCAGACTCTGCAGAATAGACAGAAAAGACCTCGGTGAATACACAATCACTATGTGTCCATTGAATTCATTGGGAGAAAAAGCTTATTATTGAATGTGAAGAAAAGAAACGACATTAATTGTGGCGGTGGTTTTTAGATGTGCTCCAAAAAACAGATTTTTGAAGGTGAAGTTATACCAAGTACAGAACTTTGATAAATTTAAATATAATGGTAAATATGACAGAAAGATATTACGAACATAAAATAATCTGGATGGCAAGAACTACTTCCATGGTAAAGGCTTGTAATAGTTTAATAGTTTAATAGTCATATGAGGATGGTAAAAGCAGATTTAAGCACGTCATAAAAAGAACTCAGAGCATGGAAATGTTCTTATCCGAAGTGCGGGCCGCTACTGAATTCTGTAATTCTGTTTCTAAGCCTGTGAGAGTTGTGGTGATAGTTAAAACATTATAAATAGACCACTGTATTTATACAATGTTGTTGAGATAATTCTGAATAATGATGTTTTACAGATAATTGAGCACAGTAAGATAAAGTTTTGGATAATCACTGGAAATTAAGTAACATCATTAACTAATTGAAATCGGGCATAGCAGAGCGACTAGAAGCCATAACATACATTCGATGGTACGAGAATGGTACAGTGTAATGAGATAGTTTATGCAATTGTGTGGTAAAGTTTTTAACAGGACATGGTATGCACCAAAAAAGCACTACCTTATTATGGAAAGAGTATGGAGAAAAAAGGAAAGCTGCAGGTTTTATTTGTGAAAACAAATAAAAATAAGGGAGAGCATCAATTTAGAAACAATGTAGAAAAGCTGTAAAAGACAGACCTCCTGATTTTTCA